>NC_041403.2:78639450-78726950 GCF_900747795.2 Erpetoichthys calabaricus | reverse complement strand
AGCAAGTCAACATTTTTCTGCAACTGCTATAAAATAAGATGGCAGGTGTTATATACAGTATATCTAATTTTTAATTCTGATTATTTTGTATTAGAAACTAGTGGAGCTGCACATTCAAAGTGTACATTTATTCTGCTCAGTGATTCATTATCACTGGGAAGTCAGAACCCCTCTCAGTAGTACTTGGCACAATGCAGGAAATACAGTAGCTATAGACAGAGCACCAGTCCATCGCAGGGTCAGTTCCCACACAGCCTCACTCTAATGTCGGTTTGATCTGGAATTGACAATTAACCAAACATGCATGTCTTTGTGGATGTAGGAGGAAAACCAAAGTACTGTATACAGATAAAAACCCACACAGACAAGGAGAGTTGCACAAATTCTTCAGGATTTCATTTCACTCAGTTACTTGTTCCAGCTTCAATTCACATTTAGGTTCAGTTTCAGAGAAAAATGTGATATTAATCATGGAAACACATACCTCTTACATTTGAAATTGGAGTAGTGTTTGAAGGCATGGGATACTGTAATGTATTTGCACAACCCCTTACATGCAAAATCACACACACACAATAACACTCACATTTTTTGCAGCTGAATCTTCTAAAAAACCTGAACCAACCATGTAGGTGATATTAAAATAACACAAAAAGCATACATACAATTCAAATAGGGCAGCACGGTGGCGCAGTGGTAGCGCTGCTGCCTCGCAGTAAGGAGACCTGGGTTTGCTTGTCTGCGTGGGTTTCCTCCGGGTGCTCTCGTTTCCTCCCACAGTAAAAAGACATGAGGGTTAGGTGCATTGGCAGTCCTAAATTGTCCATGGTGTGTGCTTGGTGTGTGTGTGTGTGTGCCCTGCTGTGGGCTGGCACCCTGCCCAGGATTTGTTCCTGCCTTGTGCCCTGTGCTGGCTGGGATTGGCTCCAGCAGACCCCCATGACCCTGTGTTAAGATATAGCGGGTTGGAAACAGACTGACTGACTGACAATTCATATACGATGAGGTAAGTTGGGTTGGAATAATGATGTGACTGCAGCTGAAATTACCAGCTCAACTTCAATAGTCTATAAAGACTGAAGAGCAATTTAGATATTTAATTATTCCTTAAGAACATTTTTCTGCAATTGCTGTTGCCAATTATTTGCCATAGAAAACTACAATATGAAAAAAACTACAGATATTATACTGAACCTCATGAATTCAACAACTCTCATGGTTTGGACTTGCCTCTACATGTTTTCTTGCATTGAGAACTGTTAAGGCTTTTTGTACACTTTTAATTCTTTCTAAATATTTATCTTCTTCCTTAGTAAAGTAGCTCTGTCGACAGCACTACAGGAGACAGTACACTCAATTCATTCATTTGACAACTTAAGTCCTTGGCGCTTAGATATGCCAAGCAAATTCAGGGAGTTATATTAACTGCATCCCCACTGTGAACTAGTAACTAGTCGTAACCTTTTGTGAAATAATCAAACTGCTCTTTTGTCCAGCATTCCAGATGATAGCCACACTGAGACAAGGTGATGTCTTTATCATGGCTTTCACAAGTTTCTACATGGTGACCCATGGTGATCAAAGTGAGTTTGTGATGAGAGTTTGTGGTAATTTTGCATTTTGGTTTTTCAACCCTTTTTTTTAACTATAAAAGCTTGTTTCTGTATGCAGAAGCTCATAATATACTACTACACACATATGAACAGTTCACCCCTGCTATAATTTAGACTGACCATTCTGAACTCCTCAGGCTTCAACGTTATCAAAATCTAACAATCTGTGAAGTAATGTGGTACTTAAAGGTGGACTTGTTTCTTATGTATCCTCCATAGATCTAACAAACAAGTAAAAAATGAGTTGTTAATCTTAAAAATGCCACTACCAGCACTTGGCATGCCATCATGGATTAGAAAGTAAAGGGAAAATAAAGAAAGTGAGGGAACATTCATATTAAAATTTTAGTAGCAAGCACAACTGCTTTCCAAACCATTCACATCCATTTTACACATTAACTGTAGGGAAAGTAAAAATTTGTGCATCTTATTCATTTAAGGCTGTGTGACAGATAGGGGGCGCTGTCATCCCCTTGAACCCTCGGACCAGACGCCAGACACCAGATAAAAGTCCAAATGTTGACTTTATTAATAATAATAATGTGCATAAGCACCTCCACTATACTATAATAAACAATAATCACAATACACAATCAGTATTCCTCCACACTTCCCAGCAGCTCAGTCACCCTTCCTCCCAACTCGGCTCGATTCGCTGGGGTTTCCCAGAATCCTTTATAGTCCTTGACCTGGAAGTGTTTCTGTCCTTCAGTCCATGTGACTTTCTATCACTTCCAGGTCAGGTAAAAACTTCTCCTTTTCTTCAGCCCGGAAACATATCATTTCTTCCGTTCCCGTGACTTGGAAATACTTCCAGGCTATATGGAAAGTATAAGTCCCTGGGCCTCCCTGCAGCGTCCCCTGGCGGCCCCCACGGTATCCAGCAGGGCTGTGAAAAAAAACTCCAAGGTCCATGATGCCCTGCTGGAAATCGGGGCACCTCCATGTTGCCGGAAGGGCTCCATCTGGCGGCGTGGAGGTATTGGCTGGGACGAACGGCCGGCCATATCCCACAGCTGTTATTTCCTAATTGTGAATTCAGTTAACCCCTTAACCGCCCTCTGCCGGATATATCCGGCACCGTTGTTTTATTGCTAACGCCATACTGCCGGAATTATCCGGCACATTTGCCTGTGGTTATGTGAATGCCTGGCACGTAGTACAACTGACAGTTTGGCGTGGGTATTATTACTACGTTGTATTTCGACAACTCTGCGCTTGTATTGGCCGATCACGTGATGTGATTCGAAAGTGAAAGCTGTGAATATGGCGAAACGTAAACTGACTTCAAGTGAGGCTTTGCAGGCGATTTTGGACAGTTCTGATCATGATTGTAGCAGTTCTGAAGAAGATTTTAGTGACATTGATGAGCAGCAACGTGCGCTGCATGATACTGTGAATGAAGACGCATCGGATGACGGCGATGAGTGGGTGTATCCCCAGCATCTCAACTGGACTACTGCCCGAGGTGAACTACCTTTTCTGCATCCGTTTGAGGCAACGTGTGGCTTTATTGTTGATGTAAACAATTACACTGCTGAGCAGTTTTATGAGCTGTTTGTGTCACCTGATTTGATCAGACATTTTGTTCATCAGACAAATCTGTATGCAGCACAGTTTATTGAGAAAAATCCCAATTTAGCTCCACATTCCCGTGTTCGTGCTTGGTTTGACACTGATGAAAGCGAAATGAAAAAATTCATTGGGATTTTGATGTTGATGGGAATAATCAGAAAACCAGATATTGAGATGTACTGGTCTACAGATCCTATGTATGCAACACCTATTTTTGCAGCTGTCATGACACGTAACCGATTCTCTTTGCTGCTGAAATTCTTTCATTTGAATGACAACAGAAATGAGCCAGATAAGAAAGATCCAAACCGCGACCGCTTGTTCAAGCTACGTCCTTTGATTGATCATTTATTTGAAGCATTTCAGTTGCCCTACATGCCAGGACCGTCAGTTGCAATTGATGAAAGTTTATTGTTGTGGAAGGGCCGCTTACAGTTTCGACAGTATCTACCATTGAAAAGGGCACGGTTTGGTATCAAGATGTTTTGCTTAGCTGAGAATTCAGGTTACATTTATAGATTTCGTGTATACACTGGCAAAGAGGATCCTATGAGTAGTATTTCAGCAGTGTTGCCAGATGAATGTAAGGACTTTGGACTTTCAGAAAAACGCTGTCGTGTCTGTTCAAAGAAGGGTCAGCGTAGAGACGTCAAGACCTTCTGCTCAAAGTGTCCCAGCAATCCAGGACTTTGTGCAGTTCCCTGCTTTGGCCTGTGGCACAGCAAACTCAAATACTGGGAATGAAACTATGATTGACTGAACTACTTTTGACTTTTGAATTACTTTTGACTGTTCCGTTTTGTAGTAGACAATAAATCCAGAAGCCTGAGAAAAGGTACATTTTGTGTTTTATTATGTGTTTGCCCATTTCTAGAACTTGCACAACATTTAGTGGTCAATACTGCTTGAATAAATGTAAAAAATGTAAAAAAAAATGTAAAAAAGTAAAAAAACGAAAATTGTTCAGATTTCGCCTGGCGTGGGGAATATTTAGGGAGTTGGCGGTTAAAGGGTTAAGGCAGAACATTTATTAGCCTGTTGGATGGAGCATTCCATAATGACTCAGTAACAGATCAGACAAGTATGGAACAGGCTACACACATTAGATCCCATTTTAAGATGGAAAATTATATGAGTTGCTATTCTATGTAATTTGTAATTTTCTGAATATATTATAATGTACTAGTTTACTTAAGAGTTTAATAGCATTTCTACAAGTTTTTTGCTTTTCCTGGCCTATTCGGAGTTCAAAACTAGTCCTTCTGGAAAAATATTGTATAAAAAAATCCATCCATCCATCCATTTTCCAACCCGCTGAATCCAAACACAGGGTCACGGGGGTCTGCTGGAGCCAATCCCAGCCAACACAGGGCACAAGGCAGGATCCAATCCTGGGCAGGGTGCCAACCCACCGCAGGACTGTATAAAAAAATACTCCTGATAAGAGTACAAAGTTTATAGAGACTTTTTACTAATATTATGTCACAGAAAAATGCATTCACAGATGTAAATTTACCAGACACACCTGCTACACACAAAGGCCCATCTGTAGGAAAAACTATATATGAGGCATGATCCTTTAATGCAGTTTTTATTAGATTTAATAAAGCACTCGGTAGTCAGAGACAAATGTGCATATGAATGATTAGGAACCTTTAGTGTAGATTCAGAAATACAAGAAATATGACTGATATTGAAGAATTTTCAAAACAAGCCAACCGGGACTTACAGTAAGTTAAATGGGTTGTGACAATGCAGACTTTTCCAAGGCACACTCAAAACTGTTAATGCTTGTCCTATTGTCTTTGACCATCCAGTAAGCTCCACTTCTTCCAGCCTGAATAAATGAATTGTGCACTGAGGAGTTGAAATAAACCAGAGAATTGGAAAATCTCCAGACTACAAGACTTTAAACCTTCCAGCCTTGGATTTAATGAAAGCGAACTAGCTACTCTCAACTCCCTTTTAAGTTAGACAAACCTTTATTTTCGAGGGATTCCATCAGATGAATAATATGATTTGTAGAAAATATTTTTGCAGTGTTAAAAAGCAGCAGATTATGGAGAATAAACACCTGACATGTTGCAAAAATTATGGCATTTATGTTCTTCTAGTTTGTTTCATGGGAAGGTATATGGATTTGTATCATGTGATAATGCCTATACTAGGAGAGAGAAGCTGCCCAGGGTGCCAGACTCAGAGGCCCACTGCCATAATAGCCTCTAGAGTTAAAAACTATGAAATAAATAAAATTATGTATGTCTGCCTATAGATTTATACTTACAGCAATAAAGGTATTCAGAATGGTTGATGAGGGATACTCAGTGTTACTATGAGTATATTCTTGTATACCACCTCACAAAGTCCTATCATCCAGTCCCATGTTATTCTGATGATACTCAGCTGAACCTATCATTTCTTCCAAAGGACAACATGGTTTCCACTAGAATGTCGGCTTGTCTCACTGATATCACAGCTTGGATGAAGGAACAGCGTCTTTAGCTCAACATAGCAAAGACCAAACTCCTTACTATCACAGCCAGTCCATCTATTCAACACCCTGCCTTTGTAAAGCTTGGCTTACTATTACTAACACCTCTTAAGTCAATACGAACCTTGGGGTGATGATTGAAGACCAGTCGTCCTTCACTGAGCCCATTGCAACCGTCTCTCATTCAAGCAGATGGTTCTGTATAATATCCTCAAGATTAGGCCATATCTGATGGATTACAGAGTGAAGCTGCTGGTTCTGGCATTGGTCCTGTCATGTATGGATTAGTGCAACTCCTTACTGGCACAGATACCTGCATGTTCTACAAAGCTACTGCACATGTTTCAAAACATAGTGACACATCTTCTTTTCAACCAGCTGAGACAGACACATGTCACTCCTCTTTTCAGTTTACTCCACTGGCTGCCTGTAGCAGCATGCATTGAGTTCAGGTACTTCATGCTTGCCTACAAAGTAGTCAGTGGGTCACATATGATATGGAGGTTGCATGCTACTTCTTGCCCACTCAAGTCTACTGGTGAACGGCATCTGGTGAGGCCACCACGGTGTAGCATCAAATCGAAATCCAGACGCTTTTCATGTGTTCCTATTTTGTGGGATGAACTGCCCACCTCCATCTGAACTGTTGAGTCCATCACTGTGTTCAAGTAATGTAAAGTGAATATCTTTCTAAATAATAATATTTTTAAAGCTAGGTTCTTGATAGGTAACATTAGAGAAATTAATCTTGTGTTGATCTGTCTGGTTTAAATCTCTTCGGTTGTGGTGATCCATTTTGTAACTTTGTCCTAGAACAGTCATTTCAAAACAGTCCCCAGACTGATGTTACTCATTTATGTTTGGCCTCTTTTGTAAGTTACTTTGTATAAAAGAGTCTGCTAAGTGAATAAATGTAAATGTACGTGGTAAAGTAGTACAAGTGTGCCTTTTGAGAGAGTCTAGAGTTAGGATCTTCCATGTGAATTATGGTGACCTTACTTATTTGATTACTTCACTTTTGTTTGTGGTAAAAGTCATAAAATTCAAATCAGAACAATCTTATTTTGAGCTATCTATCAACATGGACTACTGGGGTAGGGGTGATGTGCTGTAAAGTTTTTGACCTCTAGATCGAAATCATGTAGAAAATGCGTTCAAACATAAAGACTGTTTAGCTGGACGTGCAGAAACCTAGGTCTTATTAGACATATCTAAATGAAAGACCTGTGTGTGAGTGTATGTGTGTGTGTGGGTGTGTATGTGTATGTGTATGGAGCAGTTCACTCTGTTCACGCTCAATGACAGCCACTAGATGGCATATGCATTAAATTTTTAATTTTTCCGGCACTTACACGCACCTCACTACGAAAGACATGTCTCTGTGTGTGTGTGTGTGAGTGTATTGAGCAGTCCGCTCTGCTCACGCTCAACCACAGCCATGGGAGTTGGTGTGAATTCTACAGAAGATGTAGAAGCTAATACAACTGAATATGTCTTGCAGCTGTTGAGATGGTGGTTGTATGCACCTCTTTTCTCATTCAATCCAAGCAGACAAACTCAGGTTTGTGATACATGCATGTTGTACGTTCACACAATGAGCTACCATATGTTTGCCTGAGACAGGTTCCAGCCTGTCCTGCTCAATTTGTGCCACAACTGCTCTCGACTACACGTCCGTCTCGGACAAGATGCGACCTCTCCCAGCTGCAGAGGAGGATCCACAACCTCTGCCCTGGGTAATTCTTAAGATTTAGCTGATGCCTCTACATGTTCACCAATATAGTAAAACTGCTAGGGAGTCTTTGGCTTGTTTTTTGTCCTGAAGACCACACGCAGCTATTTAGTAATAATGGAAGTGTACATTCTTTCGTTGTCTTTGATTTCTTATGTTTTTTTCAGGTGGCCTTCATATCTTCTGTTTCTACTGCCCTGTTTTAAATACAGTAAACAGGACCGTGACTGGCAACACTTTATTATGCTAGTCGAAAAACTTTTATTTTGGATTAGTTTTGCTGTTTTAAGGTGGGTAGAGCACTCAGACATATACAAGTTAGGTCTCCTGAAGAGACTAGCTGTTGTTGAGTGTTATATTGACACTACTTGAAATTTTAAAGTAAATCATCTCTGTTATAATTAGCTGTCACAGATTATGTGTGAAAACTGTCACTGCACAGGAGAAGAGTTGTACTTCACTTTCTAAGCCCATGTCCTTACTCTCTGTGTGTCTTTCTCAGCACTGCTATTGCATTCATAAAGATGCATAGAGAAAAAAAAACATATTTCTACTACAGGAAAAGTGGATTGTCAAGCTGCCCGTAAGGCATGCCATTGGCTAAGAATTAGATCAGTCATTAGGTGAAATGGTAAAATCAAAAAATCTGTGAAGAATGTGATATTTGTTACCAGAGGCATTGTTTCCTGCAAGTATTCCACATATTGATCACAGTTGTTAACCTGTTGGAATCTATTCTTAATAAATGTTGCATCATATTTAAAACTTAATTGAAATCTCGATAGTATTTTACCCAAATGGAAACAATTAATAAACAAGATGAATACACATTTAACAGCATGTCAGGACCAAAGATGTAAACACTGTAATCTGCCACAGAAAGTAAAGCCTCTGTCAGTACAGAGTGAGATTTAAAACTGTTATTTTTTCTGTCTCAAAAGGGAGATCAAAAACTATGCTGACAGAATTTGACTGAATAGTAGAATCATTCTTTATCACATATGCCAGAGTGTGAATCATCCAGAAAAGGCTTAAATTAGGCTGACTAAATGTAGGATTGTAATTTTCTATTACTGGTAATCTATGACCCAAAACATGAACCTAGAAGTGTTATGCTGCTTAAAAGAATCTGAAAAACTGAATTAATCATACTGCTTATCCCTGGATGCACATTTATTATTAGGAAATGTGAACAGAGTTTAATAAATTTTGAACTTTTCACTCTGTCAGATTTGTCCGACCCATTTTAAACTAGCTTGTGTGCTGGAAGAAGAACAACAAAGTAAATTATTTTTTAATGTGTAAAATCCTCAGCTCCAAAACCATCAGACACATGAGGAATATTTAAAGGTATGTTGATTTGCAGGTCATCTAAAAGCCTAAATTGTTTCACTACAGTAGAAATTTGGGAAAATATATATTTGGAGGATAATTTTGCAGATTAGAGTAGTTTAATATGACTATATGTGAAGGAAACAAGTCATCAGTAGCATCGGATGCAAGGAAGGAACCAGCCCTGGGTGCCAGTCTTCCACAGGACACATGCACTTATGGAGGACCAGTTTAGTTGACATTCAATCTAATCTTCATATCTTTGTGATGTGAGAGGAATACCAATGTGCCTGAAGAGGAAATCCACAGGAAGAACATGTAAAATCCATACTGATTTAAACTTCACAAAAAGCTAAACCTTGGACTCTGCAATATGATGGAAGCACTAACCATTGTGCCACCAACACCTTAAAGTTTAAAATGTGGCTTTATTATGAAAGGAATTAAATTCTCCCTATGCAATGCAATTAGCCCATTAATTAGGGTTGCTGACATGTTTTGGGATTCAGCATTGTCTAATGTTACCTTTTGGATCCCAGGTACATATCAAGTGCCTGGGTGTTGTTCAGATTTTGCAGATTTTTCTGGGTCTACTTGGGAAAACAAATGTATCCAGTTTTCCACTAACATCAGGGAAGACATCCAGGTTAGGTTCCTGCCTTGTGCCAAGTGCTGCCAGAATATGACTCTGAACTGGATTAAACAGGTTTGAGAATGTTAATTTTTTTTTTAAGTAAACCTCCATGCATCCATTTTACACAGTCACGACAGCTGAGGTCTTCCTGTCATTGTTACTAAATATTTCTAGTACATTACATATTGAAGCATTTTTAAACAATCATCAGAGCTTGTGAAGGTACTTTAGTCTTTAGAAGTTTAAGACAGGCAATATGGTGTAAAGGCACTAGATTAAAGGTTATCCTTCCTGACTCTGTTCTGCCTCTGTGCCAATGATTTTAGCTGACTTTGTGCTAAATGTAAGAAGAAGGATACATCTGGGAAAAAAATTAAAGCATCCAAATTATGTACTTTGAATAAAGGTGTCAATCAAGTGTATAATAATAAAGATATATGTAAAAAAATATTTTTTATGTATACATATAGTACATACATATGTATATTGGATATATATCTAGTATATAACTATATACAGTATATATTGCACTGAATGTATAATGTTGCATTCATTATCATTTTTCTGTCTGTTATTGGCTTCGTACTGTCTGTGGTAAGAATTTCATTATACTATGTACATGACAATAAACCTGAACTTCAAATGTTACAATATACATAGCAGAGACCTCTGAGAATATCACAGGTATGAAAGGGCAGAGAGAACCAAGAAGAAAAACATGCGGAAGCTTTATTAGCAGTTCTACAAATAATTTGATTTCTTATGTCTAGAGCAAAATTAGTGTTTATGTTGTTAGTTAATACAATATAAACATCCATTCATTATCCAACCCGCTATATCCTAACTACAGGGTCACGGGGGTCTGCTGGAGCCAGTCCCAGCCAACACAGGGCGCAAGGCAGGAAACAAACCCTGGGCAGGGCGCCAGCCCACCGCAGGGTGCACACACACACACACACACCCACACCAAACACACACTAGGGACAATTTAGCATCACCAGTCCACCTAATCTGCATGTCTTTGGACTGTGGGAGGAAACCGGTATACCCGGAGGAAACCCACGTAGACACAGGGAGAACATGCAAACTCCACCCGGGTGAACCCGGGTCTCCTAACTGTGAGGCAGCCGCGCTACCCACTGTGCTACCATGCCGCTCATGATATAAACAAATATAACAATAATTAAATTAACTGTTATTAAATAAGGTTATTACTATACTGGGCCCTTTTTGGTATGCAGTTTAAGCAGCTGAAACAAATGGCAACTCTCCACATTAGTTTGTTTGCAGTACATTCTGAAAAATAAATTGTTTGAATAAGTTATGTGTGACCATTGCAAATTTGGTTAACTTGTTTGTTTGACAATTTAATGACTGGATATTGGATTACTAATATGGCAGCACATCCATCCATATATTCAAAGACTTTCACTGGAGAGGTGACTAGATGTTTATTAAGGTGATTACATCAGCCCTGCCACTCAAAAGCTCATAGCATTTTATTTGACTTAATAATTCTTCAGTCTGGTATAAAGGTTCTGTATAGGTGGTGGCACCCTGGAAATGAGTAATAATGGTTTTATCAGTTCTGCAGCTATTCCCCAAGCCATTACAGGCCAGTGTAATACCGCTTTACAAGAGTACTAGTCTGGATGTACTACTAAGGGCTCCCCCATCTTAAAAATACCTTGTAGACCACTCAGCACTTGTAGTTGGGAGGTAGCTGGTGTCACACACATGCACATGGGAGGCAGCTAAAGGGTTCAAAAGAAGGTAAATCCCAGTCAGACCAGGGGTGGCAGAGTCTACTAATCCTTTCTCTTATCTCCCTGCAGACCAAATGTGGGAAATTCCACCTAACTCCCATGACATCACTTCCAGTTACGCCCCAGAAGACATCACTTCCAGATCAGCAGTACAGCCCACCTCCTAATTACATAATTTCCACATCCCAAGAAGTTGCAGCCCAATGACCTCATTTCCAGTTCCAGTTCCGGTCCCAAGATCCCTCCGCTTCCTGTTTTTCAAATATATGTCTGCCATGTGGCGGCACGGTTGCGCAGTGGGTAGCGCTGCTGCCTCGCAGTTGGGGGACCTGGGGACCTGGGTTCGCTTCCCGGGTCCTCCCTGCGTGGAGTTTGCATGTTCTCCCCGTGTCTGCGTGGGTTTCCTCCGGGCGCTCTGGTTTCCTCCCACAGTCCAAAGACATGCAGGTTAGGTGGATTGGCGATTCTAAATTGGCCCTAGTGTGTGCTTGGTGTGTGGATGTGTTTGTGTGTGTCCTGCAGTGGGTTGGCACCCTGCCCAGGATTGGTTCCTGCCTTGTGCCCTGTGTTGGCTGGGATTGGCTCCAGCAGACCCCCGTGACCCTGTGTTTGGATTCAGCGGGTTGGAAAATGGATGGATGGATGTCTGCCATGTTTCCTAAGCTGTTCAGTTCTGTACACTGAATGCTGAGTTTAAAAAAAAAACTGTAGGCAAAAGAATGGTCTAAAGACTTGCATAAGGTCATTAACAAGAATTAAGAGCACTATGTAACAAAACTGACATGTGAGGCAAAGGTGAAAAGAACAAAGCGACAGGTCCCAACTATACTAAAGATCATTTTCCTAATCACTACTAAAAACACAAAAAAGTAATTTGTTTTAATGTGAAAACTCAGATGAAGTGTACTATATATTGACATCTTTAATACTTTTGGCACAATGCTATTGTGCTCTGCAAAGATGCGAGACATGTGACTAGCAACTGTTCATAACTCTGGGATCCACCCTGGTATGTAATTTCACTGTGGGATGAGAGGGGGTGCTGTTGCTAACCATGCTGTCTTCCTTTGCCTCCACAATGTCTAGAAAACACCCAATGAGAGCAACTGACTCTGCACCTTCCAGTCCCCAGGACATTAAAGGCCAGCCACCCAAAAGGAGGCATCACTTATTGACTGGAAACTTGAAGAGATGGAGCTCCTTCAAACCCCAACTGAAGTGACCAGAAAAGCCTTGAAAAGCAGTTATTTTGTTGCACAGAATGCCAGGGGGCGACTCTATTTTTGTTATTGAGCCATCACGTGCCATTTTTGTTGAATTGTTTGAAAACGGGGACAGCCGGGTTGGCACTCCAACGTTTATCTTGTCTTTCAATTCCCTCAGATGACCACAAGAGATAATAAAATGCTATAACATGCATTAGTAGACTACAATAAATACAGTTAGGTCCATAAATATTTGGACCGAGACAACTTTTTTCTAATTTTGGATCTGTACATTACCACAATGAATTTTAAATGAAACAACTCAGATGCAATTGAAGTGCAGACTTTCAGCTTTAATTCAGTGGGGTGAACAAAACGATTGCATAAAAATGTGAGGCAATTAAAGCTTTTTTTTAAACACAATCCCCTCATTTCAGGGGCTCAAAAGTAATTGGACAAATTAAATAACTGGAAATAAAATGTTCATCTCTAATACTCTACTCTAATACCCTTTGCTGGCAATGACAGCCTGAAGTCTTGAACTCATGGACATCACCAGATGCAGGGTTTCCTCCTTTTTAAAGCTCTGCCAGGCCTTTACTGCAGCGGCTTTCGGTTGCTGTATTGTTTGTGGGCCTTTCTGTCCGAAGTTTAGTCTTCAACAAGTGAAATGCATGCTCAATTGGGTTAAGATGAGGTGACTGACTTGGCCATTCAAGAATTTTCCACTTCTTTGCTTTATTAAACTCCTGGGTTGCTTTGGCTGTATGTTTTAGGTCATTGTCCATCTGTATCATGAAACGCCGCCCAATCAATTTGACATGCATTTAGCTGGATTTGAGCAGACAGTATGTCTCTGAACACCTCAGAATTCATTCGGCTGCTTCTGTCCTGTGTCACATCATCAATAAACACTAGTGTCCCAGTGCCACTGGCAGCCATTCACGCCCAAGCCATCACACTGCCTCCACCGTGTTTTAACAGATGATGTGGTATGCTTTGGATAATGAGCTGTTCCATGCCTTCTCCATACTTTTTTCTTGCCATCATTCTGGTAGAGGTTGATCTTGGTTTCATCTGTCCAAAGAATGTTTTTCCAGAACTGTGCTGGCTTTTTTAGATGTTCTTTAGCAAAGTCCAATCTAGCCTTTCTATTCTTGAGGCTTATGAGTGGCTTGCACCTTGCAGTGCACCCTCTGTATTTACTTTCATGCAGTCTGCTCTTTATGGTAGACTTGGATATCGATACGCCTACCCCCTGGAGAGTGTTGTTCACTTGGTTGGCTGTTGTGAAGGGGTTTCTCTTCATCATGGAAATGATTCTGCGATCATCCACCACTGTTGTCTTCCGTGGACATCCAGGTCCTTTTGCGTTGCTGAGTTCACCAGTGCTTGCTTTCTTTCTCAGGATGTACCAAACTGTAGATTTTGCCACTCATAATATTGTAGCAATTTCTTGGATGCATTTTTTCTGTTTTCGCAGCTTAAGGATGGCTTCTTTCACCTGCATGGAGAGTTCCTTTGACCGCATGTTGTCTGTTCACAGCAAAATCTTCCACATGCAAGCACCACACCTCAAATCAACTCCAGGCCTTTTATCTGCTTAATTGATAATGACATAACGACGGACTTGCCCTCACCTGCCCATGAAATAGCCTTTGAGTCAATTGTCCAATTACTTTTGAGCCCATAAAATGAAGGGATTGTGTTAAAAAAATGCTTTAATTGTCTCACATTTTTATGCAATCGTTTTGTTCACCCCACTGAATTAAAGTTGAAAGTCTGCACTTCAACTGCATCTGAGTTGTTTCATTTAAAATTCATTGTTGTAATGTACAGAACCAAAATTAGAAAAAGTTGTCTCTGTCCAAATATTTATGGACCTAACTGTATATGCTTTTCATAGTACTTTAAAATATATACTTAAAAAATTTACCCAAACAGGCTTGTGGGAGCTCAACAGATTCCAATTCAAGTGATATAAAAATGGCATTGATTGATGTCTTGTTGTTAGCCAATGGTCATGGGAGGTGAATTACAAAATGTTGTTCAAATTTCTTAAACATAACATTTTTTGATCTGATGGAGTACTGTTGGCTTCCTCAGACCATGATGGAGAGCAGGTCTGAAGCTTGCTGGAACATTATAGTGTTAGGGAAATACTTAATCATAATGTGCAGAAAATGCAATTGAGAAGTTGCTTTTAGGGTAACCTAAAAACAGTCATATGAAAAAGTTTGGGAACCCCTCTCAGCCTGCATAATAATTTACTTTCAACCAGAAAGATAACAGTGGTATATCTTTCATTTCCTAGGAACATCTGAGTACTGGGGTGTTTTCTGAACAAAGATTTTTAGTGAAGCAGTATTTAGTTGTATGAAATTAATTCAAATGTGAAAAACTGGCTGTGCAAAAATGTGGGTACCCTTGTAATTTTGCTGATTTGAATGCATGTAACTGCTAAATACTGATTACTTGCAACACCAAATTGGTTAGATTAGCTCGTTAAGCCTTGAACTTCATAGACAGGTGTGTCCAATCATGAGAAAAGGTATTTAAGGTGGTCAATTGCAAGTTGTGCTTTCCTTTGACTCTCCACTGAAGAGTGACAGCATGGGATCCTCAAAATAACTCTCAAAAGATCTGAAAACAAAGATTATTCAGTATCATGGTTTAGGGGAAGGCTACAAAAAGCTATCTCAGATGTTTAAACTGTCAAATTCAACTGTTAGTTGCTGTTAAACCCAGGTCTGGCAGGCCAAGAAAAATACAGGACCGGCATATGCGAAAGATTGTGAGAATGGTTACAGACAACCCACAGATCACCTCCAAAGACCTGCAAGAATATCTTGCTGCAGATGGTGTATCTGTACATAGTTTTACAATTCAGCGCAATTTGCACAAGAACATCTGTATGGCAGGGTGATGAGAAAGAAGCCCTTTCTTCACTCACGCCACAAACAGAGTCGCTTGTTGTATGCAAATGCTAATTTAGACAAGCCAGATTAATTTTGGAACAAAGTGCTTTGGACCAATGAGACAAAAATTGAGTTATTTGGTCATAACAAAAAGCGCTTTGCATGACAGAAGAAGAATACCGCATTCCAAGAAAAACACCTGCTACCGACTGTCAAATTTGGTGGAGGTTCCATCATGCTGTGTGGCTAGTTCAGGGATTGGGGTCGGATGAATTCAACCCAATATCAACAAATTCTTCAGGATAATGTTCAAGCATCAGTCACAAAGTTGAAGTTACACAGGGGTTGGTTATTCCAACAAGACAATGACCCAAAACACAGTTCGAAATCTACAAAGGTATTCGTGCAGAGGGAGAAGTACAATGTTCTGGAATGGCCGTCACAGTCCCCTGACTTGAATATCATCGAAAATCTTTGGGATGATTTGAAGCAGGCTGTCCATGCTTGGCAGAAATCAAATTTAACTGAACTGGAGACATTTTGTGTGGAAGAATGTTCAAAAATACCTCCATCTAGAATCCAGACACTCATCAAAGGCTATAGGAGGCGTCTAGAGGCTGTTATATTTGCAAAAGGTGGTTCAACTAAGTATTGATGTAATATCTCTGTTGGGCTGCCCAAATGTATGCACCTGTCTAATTTTGTTATGATGCATATTGCATATTTTCTGTTAATCCAATAAACTTAATGTCACTGCTGAAATACTACTGTTTCCATAAGGCATGTCATATATTAAAAGGAAGTTGCTATTTTGAAAGCTCAGCCAATGGTAAACAAAAATCCAAAGAATTAAAGAGGGGTTCCCAAACTTTTTCATATGACTGTACTGAGTACATATTTAGTCAATCTATGTTTAAAGTGAGTGATGCTTACATAGTTATTTTTCTCTTACATTCATTTGTAAACGAGGAAGTTTTTTTGAGCTTGTATACAAGTAGCCTGCACCCACATGCATTCTTTTCATGGATTTGAATAACTTGCACTGGCAATTTGTGTTGCCATCGGTAGAGGCTCTCAGATGAGTCAAAAAATGGGAAAAAGGTCTGTATTAGTGTCAGCCATCCTGAGTTCATAAGAAATATAAATAGAAGTGCATAATTAACAAAAGTAGCTGTGTCATATGTTTGAAATACTGTACTAAAATGTGTTTCAGTTTAAATGTTTAAAGTTTAAATATTCTTGATTGTTAAAAAAATGTCATTTTTCATCCTCTGATAGAGGTCCATTGAGGCATAGATCCCTATTATAGGATCAAAAATCAAAACTAATATTATATTTGTAATCACTGACCTTGAAATAGTCTAAAATTATAATCCACATGCATATGTGTGAAATGTGTCATTTTATTACATTCTGGGAGTGGCTCTTAAAGGGCTAGGCATACCAGTAAAGGATCACAAAGAATCTCGTATTTGTGATCAGCAACCTCGAAATAGCGTAAAATGACATTCCACATGCCTTTTACCGTTCTCCATTTTTTCAAAGTTTTGTAAAAAGACTTTGATCTCTCATTTCCCATAAGGGTATGTACCCCTGGGGTTGGTTTATATGGCATGCACAACTTCAAGTCCTTCTGATCATTTTTTTCTTATGACACCTATTATTTTACCCTTTATCATAAGGGTGTAACTTCCTGAACCAAATATGGTCCTACAAATTCGGATGTGAGCATCAGTAGGCTTTACTTCTTAGGAACCAAGTTACCCGAACTATTCTATAACATTTCAGCAATTATTTACTGCTCTGGTGCAGATCTTTTTTATTATAATAGCAATAGAAGTAAAATCCTGCAGTACTTCTTTATATTCCCTGCTCTGCGCCCCAATAAATACAAGTTATCGCAAATATACTAATAACCCAATTGTGCTTCATTCACTCAGAACATGGAACCAATTTAGAAAGCATTTTAAGATGGAGAATCTTTTATCTGTGGCACCTCTGCAAGAGAACCACCTCTTTCAACCCTCGCAAACATATCTAGTTTTTAATATCTGGAAAAGATTAGGGATTAAATTGCTCAGAGATCTTTATATAGACAATATCTTTGCATCCTTTGAACAATTACATTCCAAATTTAACCTTCCAGCAACACATTTCTTTCACTATCTTCAAACTAGAAACTTTGTTAAACAGAAACTGCCTGATTTTCCTCATCTCGTACCCTCCACCATGCTGGAAAAAATACTGCTCAATTTCGAGGACTTAGACACCATTTCTGCAATATATAAAATGTTATTAGAGTCCCTTCCTTTCAAAGATCCAAGAGGACAATGGGAAAAAGATCTCTTAATTAATATATCAGAAAAGGAGTGGAAGGTAGCAATGAAGAGAATTCACTCGAGCTCCATATGTGCAAAGCATAGAATTATTCCACTCAAAATTATATATCAAGCTCATCTGTCTCGCTTAAAACTGTCCAAAATGTTTCCAGGGCAAGATCCAACCTGCGAACGCTGCAACCAAGCTCCTGCCTCACTGGGTCACATGTTTTGGGCATGAGCCAAATTAACATCATTTTGGACCAAAATTTTTAAGTGCCTTTCAGACAGCCTTGGTGTCACAATCCCTCCTAACCCATTAATAGCTGTGTTTGGTGTTCTTCCAGATGGATTTGAAATGGATAAGGACGAGCAATCTGTGATTGCATTCACTACATTTTTGGCTTATTTTGTTAAATTGGAAGAATCCTAACTCTCATCTTATAAGTCAGTGGGAAACCGATGTTTTATATTATTTGAAATTGGAAAAAATCTAATTCTCAGTTAGAGGATCTGTACAGAACTTTTTCAAAACCTGGCAGGATCTAATCAATAATATTTTAGAATAAGAAGAAATAATTATCTCCGCATTTCTTTTTCTTCTCCATTTATCTTTATTGCCCTATTAAACTCAACAATTTAGGTATGTTTACTAGCTTTAAGTATTACTCCTTTGGCCATGCTCTCCTTCTCGGGGTGGGGTTTGATTTGTTTTCAATCCTATTTTTTGTAAAAATTGATCGATTTGTACGGAATGATTACAATAAAATTAATAAAATATATAAAAAAAAAAAATAGGTCATCACAATAGCAATGGCAAAAGGAATTGATAATTAATTGCAGAATTACATTATATTAGCGTTCCTCTACAGTGCCTCTTTCTCTTGCACAGTTTGGCTCAAAAATTAATCAGCACCTTGTCAACTCATAACATGCCTAAGTTTTGAATTTGGTATTTCTCCGTCCAGCTATTTTAGCTCTAGACTGTCCTCAAGAAACACAAACAGTGATACACAGACACACACAGACAGATAGACACATACCCATCATTGTGATATGTCTCAGGGGACCCTAAAATGTTGCTTTCTGTCAAAAACCAAAGATCGAAATTTTTGACGAATCTAAAGCTAAAAATGAGGGTGTTTTGGGTCTAGAGGGCCAAAAATAGGAAGGAGTCCCAAAAAGCTGAACATCTTGCATAACTAGTCATCAAGACAAGTCAAACAGTATATCATATGTGGAGGTTTTCTCATACTGATGAGTCAGGAGGTTTTCTTCTTTAGTGTTCAATCTGGAGATTGGTTTGCAGCAACTCTAAACTCCTCTTGTTTTTTTTGCCTTCCTTTTCATTTCTCGGTAGATCCTGAATCCTAGATCCTTCATTATTTTCTCTGCAAATGTGGCCTTCCTTGTGTGTCTCTTCCCCTTCACCTGTCCTCCCATTATCAATTTCAGGAGCCCTTCATGTCTCAATAGGTGTACCACAAGTTGCACTCAGGAGGTGCTGGACAAAAAAAAGAAAGCTGAAGTAATTTCAAAGCATTCATAAGCAGTTCTCATGAACAGAAAATATAAAATATACAAGTTGGAGTGACCTCTCTTAAGGAATATTTGAAACAATATACTTCTCTATAACTGAAGCTGTGCAGAACGTTTCTCTGTGTTAAGACAGGTGAGTTTCCAAATTCACCAATGTTTTTAAATGGGATGTTTTTGCATTTTCACAACTTTCTACAGAGTGCTGTATTCGATATCTCAGTGAAAACTAAACTCTTCCAACAAATCTCTTTAAAGAAGAAGTGTGTGACATAAAAAAATGGTTCACTGAGAGCTAAGATGTTTCATGCTGATAAACAGAAGGATATTCAGACAGAAACTGTAGTTTGTTATTCTGACAGCAGAAAGGCTCATAGGCCTGAATCTAGAATCTACTGAGGACCTGTATACATCTTGTGCAAAACACAATCAATCAGTATCCTGACCCAGGAAGCCATCTTTTTCAGTTATTAACATTAAGAAAATAATACTGGGAGCAAGTGCAATTCTTCATTGTTATATTGTTTTTATATATATTTTTATGTTTTGTGCAACACATTATTATGCACTACTACTGTATATAATGTGATGGTGTCATGTATTGCATATTGAGCTATTAGTTACATTTACTTTGTTATATGAATGGATGTAGCACCAAGAGAAATTCCTATCATACAATTTGCCTGGCAATAAAGTTCAAGTTGACGTATTTGATGTCTGTCTGGGGGTCGGCATGACTGCCCTCTGTGATGGACTAGTCTTCCATCCATGGTTGTTTGCAGTTTCGAGCTGGATGCTTTGAGGATAGGCTCAGGCTCCAAGCAGTGCTAAAGTGGAATAAGAAGGTTCAGAAGAGGATGAATCGATGTTTCCAATAATATTCTAGAACAATATTGAAATTGGTTCACGTTAATGGGAATGCTTAATGGTCCAAAATCGAGTTATGTAAAAATAGTAGGATACAGAAGACTGCAAAGCATAACAGAATGAACTTAAATACAAATAATTTTAAAAGCAGATTTTTGAAGTAAGAAGGGTGGATTTATTACTAAAATTCTATGGAAAAATGTGGATATTTTCATAATAAAATACCAACAACACACCATAATATAACATTAGAAGTTCTGGCTTAAAATGTTTTAAACTATAAAATGATGTTCAAAATATTTTAAAAATAAAAAGAAAGCTATGTGTCTGTAAAGTGTGGAAAAATATCTGAAGACGTTGTATAGACTTTGCAAGTGTAACTCAAGTGGAGTTTTCATAACTTGTTACAACAGTGCAGACACTGAATAAATAAACAGTGAACTCAAAATAGAAAATAAAGAATGTATGGAAAGAGAAAGAAACTGATGAGCAACATACAGTGAAGCTTCCGAACAAGCAGCAAAGTGACAGGGCTGCTGGATGCACAAAGGAAATGGGACAAAGTAAGGTAGCAGACACCATGCACGTCAATGGGTGGATGAGAACAATGAAATATGGTTAAAGGAACTACAGTATAAGTTTGATGTATGTAGTTCTTAGAATTGCATTGTCCTAAAAATAAAATGGTGAGTAAAGCTCACACATTGACACTCTTTTTCCCAGCTTTTCTAATGAGGGTTAGAGTGGCAACATACTGGACTGGGCTGACCAGGCCAGCCCACTCCAGAAACAGTCACCAGATTAGCCTGGGAATTCCTAGGGGCTCTCAGGACAACTGGAAGATGCAATGTCTCTCTTTGTCCTGTGTCTAGTCCAGAGTTTTCTCTCAGTGGCTATGCCTGCTATATCCACTATGGAAGTGAATCAAGCGCAAGGGGAGTACTGAAACTACATGCCCAAATCAACCCAACTGTAAGCTAAATTTCAAAAAGAACATTTTACCCAGGTAGTTTCTTTTTAAAGGGAACATTTTACAAATTATATGGCATGCTTAGTGGTTAGTTTTTCTCTTTCACAGCTCTTTTGGGTACTCCTTGCACATTCTTGAACACATGCAAAGTAGCTTAACAAATTTGTCCAGTATGAGTGTACTGACTCAGAGGGAAAGAAAGAAATAGTGAGTGTTGTGCAAGAATCAGGAGATGACTGGGAGTTTGAAGTCAAATAGCCAGATAGCCAGACATTAAAAGGCCAGATTGGGAATTCAAAAATATCTGTCACCAATGCCAAATCACAAAGCTCTTACCAAAAATTACTAATCGAAAAACAGAAAATGGCCTGTGAAGTCAAGCTAGGAAAATTTCTGGTCACATGGTAGCAACAAAGAAAGCAAACACGGTCAATATGGCAGTGAAAAACACACAAAACATTGGCATCTGTGAAATGCTAACAAAAAATGATAAAATTAATTAAGTTCAAAATTAAAAGAAAATTATAAACAACGTACAAAATAAAATTATCTCTCAATAAAATTAAAAATGTTTTTTGTTGTGTCCTCAATATTCAGCTTTGACCAGTCCCCTCCACACTGCCCGTCCAATTGTTACTCTTATTGCATACATCCTTTCTCCGTACCACCCCGTTACACTTTCAGTGATGCTAACTCACTCTTCAATGCAGTCAGTTATAATGGTAAGGCAGAAAAGCAAATTATCTATCCAAGAAAATCGAATTTTAGATTGCGATAGAAAAAGAGCTGCAACAGCTGATAAAGAACATCAAAAAAAGAAAACGAACAAAAAAGAGCTGCATATAATAAAAATCAAGAACAAAGAGAATTATCCAATAAATGAAAAAGAGAAAAATATCACAAACAATATGTGAACAGAAATGCAAAAAAGCAACGTTTACAGAATGTAAGTTAGAGAATAAAGTCAGTCAGTCATTATCCAACCCGCTATATCCTAACACAGGGTCACGGGGGTCTGCTGGAGCGAATCCCAGCCAACACATGGCGCAAGGCAGGAACAAATCCCGGGCAGGGCAGCAGCACACTGCAGGGCACACACACACACACATCAACCACACACTAGGGACAATTTAGGATCGCCAATGCACCTCACCTGCATGTCTTTGGACTGTAGGAGGAAACTGGAGCACCCGGAGGAAATCCACGCAGACACGGGGAGAACATGCAAACTCCACGCAGGGAGGACCCAGAAAGCGAACCCGGGTCTCCTTACTGCGAAGCAGCAGTGCTACAACTGCACCACCGTGCCGCCCTGGAGAATAAAGTCATTCATAATATATTTTTAATGAGGCATTAATGTAATTTAATTTTTTATTTAATTTTAATTACGTTTTATTACATTTTACTTTTTTACATCTACTTTTACTTTTTTACTTTTACTTTTTACTATGTTTTATTAATCATTGTTATTTAAAATAGACAGTTGTAGTGAAATACTCAAGTAACATTTTCTATCTATAATAACTAAGCTCCAAACTGGCTTCCTCTTACGCCCGCATACTCTTCTATATACCAACTCTTTAAATACAATCGTTTTCTATAACGGAGGAATGCCCCGATGCCCTTCAAGCGGTTCAGCCTCTTGATAGCGGGTGCTCAATGCCTGACCCCAGGGGTTGGCAAGCAAAGCAAGCAGGGGGCGTAGACTTAAAAACATTTCAGAATCATAACAGTAAATGAGTGCGGCTCTGTGTATGTCTGTGCCCAGTAATGGACTGGCACAATATTGAGGATTGTATTCCCAATCCTGAAACAGGAAATGGTTCTTGCAAAACATACTTACACCATCCTATCCAATCAACGGGTCTGAATACGGTGACGTTGCCATACGCCTGCTAGAGGGCCCTAGTGACACCAACTCAAAATCTGATTGGTTGAAGCAACAGTTTAATTGACATTTATTTTGTGTTAGAGCGCCTACAGAATGGATTGTGAAGGCCTCCGGGCAGACTTCATTGACTTTGACCCTGCCTGGCAACAAATGATGGCTGAAATGTGATTGGTTAAATGCTTTAATACGAAAATACATGTCTGGAAACAGCACAACCATCGGAAAAGCTATGAAAGGAAGTGGACAGACTATTTGGAATTATTTAATAAGTATTCATGGACAAAATATAATTAACATCAGTTTGTGATTCAGATATTTTTTTAGGCCAGCAGAGAAGGCCTTGCAGGCCCTGAAGGCCCACCACTGGTGTAGAGGTACTCACAAACCTTTGTTTATTTGCTCAGGTGTTCTTGTTTGTTTTAGTCATCTCAATATGACTTCAGGTTGCAGAGGGGAACATCTTTGAAAGTTGTTTTGTCTATGCACTGAGCAACTAATCAGACTATGTGACTTTTCTAAAATTGTTTTTGGCACTCAAAAAGGTGCCATCTACTGATTTATATAGTCCTACAAGGATAATGCAATGCTCACATGAAAGATTACAGAGAGATATAGTTACTGGAAAAACATGCAGTAATTAAGGGCAACAACCTGCCTGGTCTGTTTCTAATTTGTTTTATAGTTACTAGAGTTCTGTGTTGGTCAAGGATCATCCAGGTTTGAACATAAGGTTGCTCATATGTATGCCTTATTAATAGTATATTAGACCAAAGGTCAATTATTAACTTTTCCATAAGTTCTGGAACCTAGGTTAAAGAGTGGTTCTGTCCTGTCAAGTCCTTATCGCGAAATAATGGGTGAAGCACCCACTGATTGGACAGACCTGGAAGATCCAAATGATTAGAGAGAGCATGCTGGGAACAACTGATGAATTACTCACTTCATGAAAGCTTCTCTTTAGGAGATGCCAGGCACATAGAGTCTGAATGGGCCTGCTAGGATCTGTGCTGTTCTGTCATGGTTCCCAACCCAAGGAACCTTGGAAGAATGCTAGCTCTACATGAAGGTGAAGAAAGTGGTCATCCATTCTCTTATTAGTAAGAGGGTTTCCATATTTGATGAAGTACTGGGAAGTCAAAAAGACAGCAGCAACAATATTATTCAAACTAAAGACATGTTTGTGGGTGAAGTTTGGTGAGGACATGGAAAATAGGTTTTGGATGACCTGGAAGGAGTTCTGGCAAACCATTTGACAATTTAGGAAGGGTAGGTGGAACATCATTCAGGTGCTCTTCTCAGCAAGGGTGGGGAAATGTTGGCTTCAATTATGGATATCTTTAAGATGTGCTCTGAGGAACTCCTAAACACAGTGGACATGCCCTTCTCCTCGGTAACATAAACAGTGCTTGGTGTTGGCCTGATGTCTGTTGCTCAGATCACTATGGGTATTTAAACATTCTGCAGTGGAAAGGCCTGAGAGAAGCATGAGACCCAAATGAAAATGCTGAGAACCTTAGATGATGGGGGTTCATTTTGGCTAATAGACTTGTTGAAAGCTTATAGTGTTTAGCAAACAAGGGTAGTAGTCCCTTTTTAGAAAGGAGTGTATGAAGGTCTATGCCTGTCACTCAGCCTATGCCGAGATACTGGAATGGAACTGCCATCTGAAAGTTCAACTTCCATTATTATTATTCCAGGAAAAACAATGAAGAAAATCTCCTGGCTGAGGAAGCATGGACCAGCTCATTGCCCTTTCACAGATATTTGTTGGAAAACGGGAGTTTCCCAGTTTAAGCAATATAATCAGTGTAATTGTATCCCTTGGCTGGCCTGGGAATGCTTGGGAATTATCCAGGAAGAAGTGGAGGAGGTTGCTAAAGATATGTTGACCTGGTCTGTTCTCAGCTTATTGCTACTGAGACCCTCGAGAGAAAAAGTGGAGTGAAAATGAATAAATGAAAGATTTAAAGGCCATTTTGATATATTTGTGCATGATCCAAATACTAACACAACACAAATTTACAACATATAAAACAAGGAGAAAAAATTAATCCAATAAAAACATTAACAGAAAGACTTGATTTGCTGGTAGCATAAACGTTTTTTAAGAAATGCATTATCCCTCATATATTGCTGTAGTAATATCAATATCTATAAGAAGAAAATAACATAACATAATATCCTGAAAGCCACAATCCAGTATAAGGTCATAAGAAACTGAAGCCTGTCCCAAAAGCACTGCCACAATGCAGGAACCACCAGTCCATCATATTCATACACAAGCACACCTATAGAGAAAGAATTTACCTAACTTAACCTACAAATATTTGCTGATGTGGGATGGAACTGGCGTACTTCAAGGAAAACACATGCAGACATGGTGAGATCATGCAAACTCCACATGAACAACAAACAAAGGCACAGAATTTAAACCCAGTGTGATTCAGCAGTGCTAACCACTGCACCACTGTGCCACCCAACAATGCAATAAAATAGTTTTGTACTGCTATGGCTGTCATATAAATATATTGTTAAAAACTGTCCTATAAACAGTGTACACTTATTTGTCAATCAACTTTTGACATAATTTCTTCACTTGTCAAGTTTAAGAACATATCTATTCACAATAACTTTTATATTATTATTATAACAGAAAGCACAATTCTTAAACATTTTACGATGAAAATTAAAATATCTATTGAAAAGATTATACATAACAGATTAGTTTGAATATTCACATAGTCATAGTTTAAGTAAATTATTCCAGTTCAACTTAATATTGTTTATAAATATGACCTTAACATTCTCGTCTCATCCAAACATAGCGGTCTGTGAGGCTGCTCAAGGTCACGGACTCAATGGGAAATTGAAATCTGAGAAAAAAAGTCACTTTCTTTATTCTCTGATCCACTGTGCTCGAGAAAATAAATTTAATAAGAGAATGGCAAACCACTAAGTCCCGGTAAACCACACTCGCTTTAGGGCAGAATGCGTATTTTCTAACTTGCATTACTGCTTTAGGATTAGAAATCATTCTTTGATTTAAGTGATTTTCCGGAGATGCCCGACGGCTCTGGCAGGAGGGCGCAACGAAAAAGGCCGACAAATTACCGAGCCGGAAATGTCCGATGTTGGCCGAACACGAAACCTGTGTGGATGTTATGTGTGTGCGCGTCTTTTGAGTGAGGGAGACACAGAAAGAGCACGATCCACCGAGAGGAGAGAGAGAGAGAGAAAGAGAGAGAGGAGTGTGACTGAGTGAGTGAATGAGTGGGAGAAACTCGGAGAGACCCGCTGCTGCGAGGGGGAAATTACACCAGGAGAAAGAAGCAGGTTCTTGTTTCAATAAACAGAGCAAATAGCAATTATCCATCCCCTTGGATTATCTTTAAACTTCACACGGAGAGATAAAGCGGAGATTTTGATTTTATATACAATATCTGGATTCGTTGTTGGGTCAATGAATTAAAAAGGGTATATTCCTTCATTTGTTACACGCTGCAAAAAGCGAACCGAGGAAAGCGAAGTGCTCGCAAAAGCGGCGTGAGAAATGCAAGAGGCGGAAGGACGGAGACGCGGTGAGTTGTGTTGTTTTTTGGTCTTCTCCACTTGCCAGTTATTTTTTTTTTAATTAAAAACCTTCCTGTGTCTAATGTCCGTTTAGCGCTTCGGGAAGGTGTCTAAGCACGTCAGGAAGGAACTATCAAGGAGACTTTGATTTGCTTTTTATATTTCCCATATCATGATGTTAATAAGATAACCGTGGGAAACTTTTGCTTTAGCGAGTCTCCCGCGGAGGGGTGGAACAATTTATTACGTTTGTCCCAATATAGCAGACTATGTACGAGGGGTTTGTTTCAAATTTATCATTTCTACTTTGTATTCGCGACATGCGCCGTCTGTGCTCGCCTGTTGAACCGGTTAAAAAAAGAACAAGAGCAGGTAGTTGTTGGAGCCGTGCATTGCCTTTGAATTAAACAATACCTTGTTTACCATGTCATTTGAAAAAGAAAAGATACAATGTAGTGTGGGAATTGTTTTTGGATGTGCAGTAACTGTCTGCAGAGATCTGGGGGGATCGCTGTGCATACAGTATTTACACTTTATTGGGATGTCACAGGTATCACTATAAAAGAAACAAATCATTGGCCTTTCCCCCCGTCTCGTTTCTTTGAAATCGCTTCTTTTTTTATTCATTTGCTCAACAGAATGCTAGGTGATGTTGTTATGTTGCTTCGCATACGGCTTTTTTTTTAAAAGCATTGTTGCAACACTTACTCTAAAACGCATTAAAGGTGTGAACGGACTGCGGGATCACTTGGATCTGCGGTTATGTAAAATACATGGATGTCAGTGCTTAAGAGAATGCGCATCGTCTTTGACTGCACATCTCCGGGGCAAAGAGGCTCTGCTTGCCAAACTTAACTAACCGAACGATATACTGTAGATTAAACGTCGCCTTTCGTTCCGAAAGAAAGGGAGGAAAAAATAAGAGAAGTGAGAACGTCAAAACACGCCGCTTCGTTGGCATCTCTCTTGGGGGTTATGCGTTGGCATGAACTGAAATGATAACGTTTGGGTCACTGAAATAATTAAGAGATGGATCAAAAGCCAATCGTCTGTGTGTATATATATATATATATATATATATATATATATATATATATATATTTGGGGTCTTGTTCACATTACTTGCTTCGATTTACTCACACCGTCCGGACAGGTCCGGACCTAGTGGTCATTTATATAAATCTAGAAGGGAAACTAGAGGGAGAAGGTTAAATTTCCCAGCGCGTAACTATAGGTGGGAGTGCAGCGTGCAACCAGCTTAACTATAAAAAAAGACGTGTCTGCTCCGGGCTATCATTTTAATGCTGAGCTTTTAAAGATGATGGGAGAGACACATCGTGAGAAAGACAGGCTCCTCCGTGGAGGGATCTTCTTGTGGGTGTCTCTGGTCACTTAAGAAGGCTTTATCAATTGAATTAGATTAGGAAAAACCGGCTTAATATAATAAAGCATTATGCCGCAAGGACCACGAATCTAGATCGTGCCCTGGCAGAGGCGTGTATGTGACATTTTGGTGCTACGATACGAATTGGCTTAGGAAATTTAGAGCTAATGTAAGCTGGTTGGTTTGAGAAGCTGCGTCGTTTCAGTAAATAAGACGTCTGGTTAGAAAAGCAGTAAAAGCTGCTCTGTTTTTTTTGGTCTGGGGACGGGGCACTGAGATTGTTGAGGATAGCGTGAACCGTTACTTTCCCAATTTCCTTTCTTATTTGCGGTTTTTACCGCATGACGTGGTTGTGATTTGACAGAGTCACCACATAATGTATTCTTCTGCTGCTTCAAAATATTTTGCCTTCTTAACCATGCATTTATTGGAAAACACTTTAAAAATTGGGTATATATATATATATATATATATATATATATATATATATACCGTTACAATTGGTTTTAGCTTTTGTTTATCCGCATACAATTGCATTTACGCCAATTTCCGTCTAAAGATGGAATTTACAACCTGCTTTTTAATACTGATTTGCATGTATACGTTTTTGTGTGTGTATAGGACACACGCGCACAGAGGCTTGTAATTTTTTTTCTCAGTCTGATGTACTTGATAGAATTAGGTCTGCTTATAGCTATGAATGCATCTTGCATCCACACAAGTAATCCTGCCTGGATTTTTACAGAACCCCCCAACATTGAAGAACGTGTTTATAAACAATTGGTTAAAATAAAGTGAAGCCTTTCTCCTAATAAATAATTTGAAGTAATATTGTGATGCTTATTTGCCTATATTTTGTACCTGCCAGCTAAGGCTTATGTCTCACACAGCATATGCTGTGACAGTGATTTCTCACACTATATATATATTTTTTTAATTTAACAGTTAAGCCTTTCAACAACTGATGAACGTCTCCAATAGTTTTTGTTTATTTTACATATGGCATGACCCTTGCAGTAAGTGCAAATGGGATGACTGTGGTTAATGGATGACAGTTCCTCTCCAGGAGAACGCTGGAGACTCCATTTAGAAAAGACTGACTGAGGCAAATGCAATTTAGTGCATTTTGCAGATCCATATTTACTCATCATATCTTAGATATAACAGAATTACATAGCATTAGTGATACAGAATAAAAAGTTCTCTTGTCAGACTGTTGGAAAGAAAGCATTAAATCTGATTCATCCCTGGAGTTTTAGAAGAAACAAGAGCATTAGTGATTTCTACGTGGAAAAGAAAGGAATAAATCAGCTTCAGTAGCTTGGTAAAGCCGTGCAAGCAACTAGAGCAGACAGGTGCCATAAATGCATAGTTGTCACCTTCCTTATTTATTTTTTTAAATGGCCTGCTTCAGGCCCTACATAGCTTACAGTTAAGCCAAAGTTCGTCACAAATTAGTTTTCTTGCAATAAAAATGACTTTCAAATGTCAGGGTTACCAGTGGAGAGTAACAACATAAAACACCAACAACTTGTTCTTTCTGCAGGGAGTGAATTATCTGGCTTAGCAAATAAAATGATCTGTAAGCAGACCTACAGGGGGTAGGAATGGCATTCTTGGACGAGAATCAGGCAGCGTTAATGCTTCCAGTTATGCAAGCTCACTGAGTTCCGGTCTTTTACTATCCCTCTAAAAGACACTTTGTAAGGTTTGAGGTTTGCAGATCCTGAATGTGCAGCAAGTTATCTCGTTCTCTCATTCTAACCCCCCCTACCCCCCCCACCCCAAATTAATGGATTCTTCATCACTAGTAAGGAAAGGCCTAGTTACACGCTACTGAGATGTAAGTTGATGGGAAACGAGTGTTGCTTGCAAAGTAAAAGAAAAATCATTGTACCACTTCAGTATGGAAGCCAATTTGGCACAAGTGTCATGTACACAAGAGTTTACAAAGAAAACAGAAAAACTAAGCAACATATGGTGTTCTCTGCATGTTCAAAGTGTGGTATACAATTAGTACTCGTAATGATGAGGAGAATGTCCCTGCTACTGTCACGAGGTTACAGTCAGGAGACCCAGGATAAAGCTGTGTGATGAATTTTAGACTAAGAGATGTGTGGTGTTTGCAGCTATTACTGGAGGCCTAAGGGGATAGGAGTGAAGGACAGAATTGCTATGAAAATGCTATAGCACCTTAGTTATTTGCAAGGTTGTCAAAGAAAACAAATGGTGTGGATGTACTTGGGCTGTGTAAAGTAGGGGTGACCTGGGCAAAAAACCCACGTGTTTTTCTAGAAGCAGAAAGATGCTTGCAGTGTCAGTGTGCTGGGGCCACAAAATATAAATCAGCCTTGATGGTAAAGTTTAAAAAAAAAAAGAAAATGAAATGCTACTCCCTGATGGGCCCAATTATCAGTTATAACTGCAGTGTAACCTATGATTGCTTCTGAGCTGCTTGCTGCTGCTTGTATTGTACTGCCCAGCATGTTTGGAAAGAGGAAAGGTTATAAAGTTGAAATTAGATAAGTTAACACAGAGCTAACATGCTGCTGGATTGTGGGAGGATCCAGCAGGCTCACCAGGGAGAAGTCCTTTTTGTGTGCTGATGTATTGCACAAATATTGATATTATCTTCAATTTGCAATTCCTTTCATGGGGAGCACCTACACAGATCCCGTTACTGCTATATTTTCTATCCAGTAGTCAAACTGAGGACAGACAGGTTGCTTGAGTGAGTCAGTGCTTGACCTGTAATCCTGTCTTACAGTCCAGTTACTCACTCGTTTGGCTCCTGCCTGCTTCTCATTAATGGTCATGGTCATAGTGCAGTTATGAAAGAAGCAATATGAAATAAAGATTAATTGAATAGATGTGTCTAAACTGAGGGATAGAAAGTAGTTTATAGTTAATGGAAAATTTGCCTTTCTCTTTTCCTATTATTGTGGCAAAGGATCATTTATAGCTTGCCATATTTTACTCATTTGCAGTAAACCTTTGTCTGTTCCATATGAATCATTTCTCTTGTTTTTCTGGGTCACAAATTGAGCGCATTGGATGAGGTTGATTGTGTGTCTGTGTGTGCATGTGTTTTTATTGTGGTAGCAGTCAAAGAAGATGTAAAATGTTTAATCATTGACAACTTGCACTATTTAGTAGGAGATAACTGGCCCTCATTAGGCAGTATTATTCAGCCTGTTATGTTTTCCATTTGTCTAGCAAAGCACTGTGTTGCTTGAATGGCATCTTATTTATTTATTTTTCTCTTTATTGATTTTAATTTTTTTCTGGTTGCTCAGCTGAAAAAGATGAGCTGGGGGTCTGACAGTAGTGTAACTCTAATAGCAGTTTAAAAAATATTTAGAAGTCTCACAGCACTCTCCCAGCTGTCACAATTTTAATCTATTTACAGATTATATGTAACCCCTGGTTGTCGGCTTGTAATGAAAATAGCCCCATACCTATGTAGGTACTCTTGCACCACTTTAAAGCCTAGAACATTTCTATATGTGTTCTGGTTGTGTCCACCTGTATTGTCCCTATGGTCTGCTCTTACCTGTCTTCTGTACTTAATTGTCAATTTCCCATATGTTCTTGTATCTCTGCCTCTGCCTTGTTAGGCAAGTTTATCCCTAACCAGTACCAAAGAGAAGATTAGCTTTGGATACCATATCAACTAAACTTCTGTTTGTTTCAAGATGAAACCACCTAGTTAACTTGCTCATCAGTTGCTCAAGACTTTTTATAACTTTATTGATTTGGAACCATCTGCAGCTTGTATCCAAAAATCTTCACACAAACTTATGTCTAACTGGGAACATCAGTGGTGGTTGAAGTACTTTTATTTAAACTACAGTACCGTCTGTTATTTACTAGGAAGGATGGATGCAGTGGTTTTCCTTCATATCATGCCCATAGGGAATATGAGGAGGGTGAAGGTTTTAGAAGTAGTATTGATCTTCTACTATTGTATGTAAACACTCCATTCCCTCTACTGTTGTTTTGTTAATGGCATTCAATGTACACTTCTCTGGTAGGGAGGTGGGGTGTGGTGGTGTTTTATAATATAGTTCTGTATGTTTTCTTTACTTTTCTTATTAATAAAAAATGATCACAAAAAAGAAGTCTCACAGCATTTCATCTATCAAATGAGGATAGATAGATAAATAAGCAATACATTTTTTGTGATAAATTGTTCCAAAGGTGGATCCATCACATAATTTTATAAAATGCACGTGTGGTATAAAGAATATAGAAAACAGACCATTCTCTTTGTTTTTCCTCTACGTGTATAATGATATGTTTAGTGGTCTTGGCCACACCCTGAGGTCCATGCCTGTCCACTGTGAAAGGTGCTCTTTGTCTTATTGATTGGTGTTTGTAAAGAGGAGTGGCAAGATGATTTACACTCCAGCTTTTTTTTTTTGCTGTTTACCAAAAATGAAAAGGCACAAACCATGCATCATTGTGAAGTAGTGGTCACAGTAAATCTCTAGAAAAACAGTCCAATAAACAGCACATCAGCTAAATCTGGATATCTGTTAGAACTTTGCTTAGAACTAGAAACATCAGAGCAGAACACATGTTCTTTGACACAGAAGTCATATAGCTGTAAAGGGAATGTTGCAACTTTTACTTGTATCTGCTAACAATCAGTAAAGGATCAGATTTGGAGATCAGATAATTTGGTGATATCAGTTGTGCACTTCTTTCACTCCGCCATTAATTTTAGGGGTTAGCCTTGGCCCAGTTTAGCAGTCATGTTCCTGGGAAACAGGAAGATGCTAATATTGAGTGACATCATTGCCTGTATACAAAGTAGTGTGTCAAATAAAGCTGATGCTTCAACATGAGCTTGGATTTCCCTTACTCATTATATAGTATTCCTTTCATATTCTGGCTTTTGAACTTCTCAGTTTCTTTTCTTTTTTTTTTTCTTCAGAACTCATGTTTGTTGTTTTTGTTCTCACTTTCTGTTGTTGTTAATGATCTTGCCTGTCTGATTTTTTTTTTCTTTTTTCTATAATGCAGTTGTGATGTAATCCAAACCTTTAGTATAAACTAATGCTTTTCTTTCACTTGGCAATATGCCTTTGTCTGGGGAGTACTTTAAATCTGGACTGTTCAACTCTGATTTTTAATATTAGTTTATCAGTTTAGAGCATAGTTATCATTCAGTTGGACAGCTTTGTACATGAAATGGCATTACAAGCAGTGGCCTAGCAGGTCAGGAACTGGTTTTTACATCCAAAGTTTATCGTGTATAATTCTGTTACTGCCCTGTTCACTGCTTGTCTGCCGAGTAAGTCATTAGACCTGCAAATGTGCCATAATTCTACAAATTCTTTACAGTGTATGGAATGACATCAAATTGTGCCATATATATGAACATTATTCAAATAGTGTACATTACTTTTAAATTCAGTGGCCCATAGCAGATTATTTTATACTTCGTTATGCTCAATTTTATAAGTCAATGAAAATATACAATGCAAGAAAAAAATACCAGTCTGGTATTGGATGAAGGACCTGTACAGAATGTTTAGCAGATATGAAGATTATTACAGGAGTTTATTTATTCAAGCTACAATTGAAAAGAACAAATGAAGGAAAGAGAATCTGGTGACAGCAGGGCTAAAATATATTTGCAGGGTTGAAATGTGTAGTATCTTCTGGGGAAGAGTTTGGCTTCAAGCATCTTTCACTTACAGGAGTAGGATAGAGGTGTATAGAAATACAATGTATTACTTATATTAGTTCTATAAAGAGTTTGATTGTTTTTACTTTAAACTTCGAACCCAGTACTATTTATCTGTTAGGAAGTAGCTGGTATTATATTTACATTTATTTGCTTAAAACAGTAGGTTTTCAATTGCTTCTTCAAACACGTGGAGGGAGTCAGCAGTACGAATGGAGGTGAGCTGTTCATTCCACCAACTAGGAGATAGATATGAAAAGAGTTCGGGTTGTGCTTTGATACCATGTAGAAGTGGCCTTACCAGACATTGTTCACTGGAATGCCTGAGTTGGTGAGAAGGAGCATAGTACCCCATCAGTGTCTCCATATACACAAGTGCTGGCTCATGGACTACTCTGCTAGGCAAGCATCAAGGATATGAACATAATATGTGCTGCTACAGCGAGCCAGTGTAGTGACCTGAAGAGAGAGGAGTGACATGCTCCTGTCTTTGCTGGTTGAATACAGCCATTTTGGGTCCTCTGCAGTGGCTTGAGGACAAATGCGGGTCCTCCTGCTAGTAGTGAGATGCAGTTTACTGATGTCTATAGCCTGTGATCTTCTTCATACAGTACATTTTACAAGAACACATTCTCTGTTCTTCTCTAGTACTGTATGCTGACAGTTTAGACATCTCCTGCTGTTTTATGGCTGTCTACAACCATAATTCTCAAATGTATTGCAGAGAAACTATGATCATTTAAAGTCATTCTAGCTCTGTTCAATGTTGGTGGTAAATTCGGAACTATTTAGTGTTTAGTAATACAGTTAAATGACTATTCCCAGACCAGAGGATGCTTAGTATTTTTTTTTACTTCAATGTATATTTTAAATATTATTACTGTCAATAAAGCATATATTGACCAATACTGTGCTCTTGTAGAGATAAAAGGATTTCTCCTGGTTACATAAAGTCTTTTTACAACTACCTTGTTTAATATAGTGTCCTTTATATTAAATAGTATCAAAGAACACATTGGAGAATTTCGCAATTTGTTTTGTTTTTTTATATGGTTTTGCTTGTGGAAAAAGAGCTTTAACATCTGTGAGGGGCACAATAATACAATTAGATATATCTGTCATTCAGGATATAATTTCAAAATAAGTTAAAACTAACAGCTAAATAAGTAATTGTGACTTGTAATATATACATATGGCTTCATGTGGTTATAAGCCATTATTTCAGAAAATGTATTCTAAATAAAAAGTATGTATTTTGATAAAAATGCTTGAAGTTTGCAGTTTATAGTCTTCAAACCCCACACGAGAATTATACTGTACAGTATGTGTCACAGTCTGCACAATCAAAAGGTTGTGTTAGCTGAGAGATTAAGAAAGAGTACAAGACAAAAAGGTGGTCAAGAAGGAGACTTTCTGAATTTAGTGTTCACTGGTGGCCAGGGCTGGCTACATATTCACCACACTAGGTGACTGACTTATTAAATTATATAAATCAATATACAGTAATCCCTCGCTATATCGCGCTTCGCCTTTTGCGGCTTCACTCCATCGCGGATTTTATATGTAAGCATATTTAAATATATATCGCGGATTTTTTGCTGGTTCGCGGATTTCTGCGGACAATGGGTCTTTTAATTTCTGGTACATGCTTCCTCAGTTGGTTTGCCCAGTTGATTTCATACAAGGGACGCTATTGGCAGATGGCTGAGAAGCTACCCAACTTACTTTTCTCTCTCTCTTGCGCTGACTTTCTCTGATCCTGACGTAGGGGGATTGAGCAGGGGGGCTGTTCGCACACCTAGGCGATACGGACGCTCGTCTAAAAATGCTGAAAGATTATCTTCACGTTGCTACCTTCTGTGCAGCTGCTTCCTGAAGCGACATGCTGCACGGTGCTTCGCATACTTAAAAGCTCGAAGGGCACATATTGATTTTTGATTGAAAAACAAACTCTGTCTCTCTCTATCTCTCTCTCTCTCTTTCTCTGCTCCTGATGGAGGGGGTGTGAGCTGCCGCCTTCAACAGCTTTGTGCCGCGGTGCTTCGCATACTTAAAAGCCAAACAGCCCTATTGATTTGTTTGCTTTTCTCTATCTTTCTGACATGCTCTGCTCCTGACGCGCACTCCTTTGAAGAGGAAGATATGTTTGCATTCTTTTAATTGTGAGACGGAACTGTCATCTGTCTTGTCATGGAGCACAGTTTAAACTTTTGAAAAAGAGACAAATGTTTGTTTGCAGTGTTTGAATAACGTTCCTGTCTCGCTACAACCTCCTGTGTTTCTGCGCAAATCTGTGACCCAAGCATGACAATATAAAAATAACCATATAAACATATGGTTTCTACTTCATGGATTTTCTTATTTCGCGGGTGGCTCTGGAACGCAACCCCCGCGATGGAGGAGGGATTACTGTACTGTAAATATATCAATAGGCATACTGTTTCACTATTTGTCTTGTATATGCCTTGTCAGCAACAAATAGTTTTAAAATTTTTTTTTCTTATGTACATATGTATTTATTTATTGATTGATCTATTTCTGATTTGCAGACATTCTTTTTTCTCCTTGCATAGAAAGCTGAGTCACCATGCATTTTACATACTGAGCAGTATTTAATAAATAAGCATTTCATTAATGAACAAATCCAATTTTGGATATTTTCTTGTTTAGAATATGACATTGTTTCTCCTGTTATTGCATTTATCTCTTGGGCCTTGTAGTATATCCCACACAGGAAAGCTTCATATGATTACTTTCTTGTAGCTTTCTTGTTGTTAGATGTCACCTTTGGATTTTACTGTGATCAGCAAATATCCTATTTCTCTTTTTTCAAAGGCAATTCGGCAATAAGATACATAAACAAAAATATTTTCAAAAAGCTGAAAAGATATTATTTGCGGAAGGCTGACTTGTACAGTTTATAACTGTAAAAAAACCAAGCTTTGTTAATGCTGTAAGACAAAGAATAATACGCTTGAAATGATGAAGTGAAACCAGTGGTCCAGGGAGGCATTCCTCTTATGGTGTGGAATAAACATTCAAACTGATCACTGTAATTGTGGTTAATTATTAAGTAATGAATTTTACAAAGAAGAATAGAGTAGATCCAGACTTTTTTTTTTATTAGGAGAGACTTTTAAGTGGGATGTAATTTTAGTAAGCACAGGGGTGTGTATCTTCTAATTCTAGCATGCTGTAGTTCCTCAAATTTTAGTGCTGGTTTGACTTCTGTGTGGTTTCTTATGTAAAATCCCAGATGAAGCTGGCCAAAGAACACTTCATCAGCAGTTTTTGTTTGCCACCCTATGCAGTTTCCTTTTCTATGCCATGGATGATTTTCGCACATTCTCAGATGTAATCGGACATGTGAACATTGCAACAGAGGCCTGTTTAGTATTTTTTAAGTGAATCTAGGACTAGAACTGGGTGTGCCTAAAAGCCAAGACCATATTGCAAATAATTTGTTTGCTAGTAACTAGCCAGTGTCCGCTCTTTGAGCTTATCTGTTCAATTGTGAGGCAAAAAACACTAGTTAGTTTTATGCCTAATATAGGGTTAAAGGTTAAGTGTAAAAAGTGGACTTTCAAGGTGCAGTTTATTTAGTAAAAGGAAAATGAGAACTGTATTGTCTAGTTAGTTTTTTTTGTTTTGGAGCAGTTTATGCATCACAAACAATATAACAATAATTATTGTAATGAATCCTAATTGTGCTAATCTGCTGCTGATTATCTTGTTTGAAGAGGTTCAATCTAAAGCAGTGAGTAGATCATCTGGGCAGAATTTCATGATTTGAGTGGAACAAAGACATCATAAATGTTATCAACAAAATGAAAACAAAACTCCCATCAACAAATTGTGTTTTCATAACACAGTACACATAACATTCCCAGATCCATCAACTCTAATTCATGGTCGGCTATACCAACACCATTGAGAACAGGGAGGGAACCAGTTCTGGACAGATTTTCAGTCCAAAATAAAACAAAAATTATGGCAGTAAGTGGTTGTTGCCAAGGAAGTGTAGACCCATGTTATAAACCTTACCATTATTATTATTTTTATTTCATGACCATTAAGCAGCAGTGTAACAAAAAACATCATTTAGATTGCAATTACTAAATAATAAAAAAAAAAAAAAATCCGGGCATACCAAGTCTTTTTGAGCATATAGCTGCAGATAACATTTTTTTTAGGTTTAAATACTCATATATACATTTTTTATAAAGAGTTCTCAAGTTTTTAAAATAGTAACATGCTTTTGTTAAGAAACTTTACTCCTAATTTGCATTGCATATGCACTATGGTATAAAACCTGGAGGAGTGTGTACCAGTTATATGTCTGGTCGTGCGGTCTCGTGGCCTGGAACCCCTACAGATTTTATTTTTTTCTCCAGCCTTCTGGAGTTTTTTTTTTTTTTTTTCTGTCCACCCTGGCCATCAGACCTTACTCCTTTCTATGTTAACTAATGTTGTCTTATTTTAATTTCTTATTTTGTCTTTTATTTTTCTTCTCTTCATTATGTAAAGCACTTTGAGCTACTTTTTGTATGAAAATGTGCTATATAAATAAATGTTGTTGTTGGTCACTATGAGGCACTCTTTTATCTACCTGGGACTGACTTATCTGAAATGTTGAAATATGGTGACAGAGGAGCCAGGTTCCTCCCTAAGAAAATAATCACAAGCAAGTTACTTGTTTGAACAGAATTCTGTTCCTCAGTGAAAAACATGTTTATAATGTTGACATGGAAGGTGTGGGTTCAAAGTCAGTATAAAACAAAAGTAACTGATGCCTTGCAGGCAAGGAAATATATATACATACACATTCCCCTTTATTTCCTCTTGGTTGAGGGAGAAAATGGCTATTAGTCTAAATATACAAACAACAGGTACAAGATCTTAAAAGTTAGTTTGGTAGTATCCTAGGTTCTCGTATAAATTATAATGCAGCTGCCAACTACCTCTTTCTGTTGCTTTTTTTTTTAGTAAATTTCAAGTCATAAGAAGATTACATCTTGCCTGAAGAAGGGGCCTGAGTTGCCTTGAAAGCTTGCATATTGTAATCTTTTTAGTTAGCCAATAAAAGGTATCATTTTGCTTGGCTTTTCTCTAAAGTCATAAGAATAATTTCATTCTGCCAATACACAGTATATTTTCAAACTTCTCTTTTGGGGGATTAAATATCTGATTTTGCGTGCGGAATGACAGTTTGCATGTCCATAGTGAATGAGTGTCCTTTGTTTTTCTGTGTTCTGGTTATCTCTAATGCTAATGGCAGCAGTAATCTTACATTTGGTTGGCAGTAGGGCAGCTCCCTTAATGTTACTGTGCATGACCTTAAAACACTTTATAAAACCATTTAGAATATTGCAGCTTAAAAAAATGTGTATTAAATGAACTAAATATAGGCTGTACTGTAAAGCCAGCAAACCATGCAGTGACAGGCATGAATAGACATAGGAGAAAATAACTAAGAAGGAATAAAGGAATTTGCCTAAATAATGTTTGATTTTAATGTGTATATAATATTTAATGTCTTAATTTTGAAGCCAAACAGTTCTGATAAACACTTACATACATCACTATAAATCTAAACTAAGCAAGAAGTTTGTAGAGACATTGAGAGTTGTGCAAGATTACACAAGCTAAATGCCTTGCACAGCAGTGACTAGAATTTATTTTTGTGCATTTAAATTTTTTTCCAGATATATGTATCACAAAAGAAATTTTATAATAATGCAGTCAAACTTGCATTTCAATAAACAAAATAGCGCAATCGGAAACATAATCAATCACATACTGTATATCACAGAAAGAGTTAAGATTTGAATTTACAGTAAGACTAGAATTTTAATTTTTCAACCTCCCGCACTTAATAGCAGGGACTTAAATATGATCCAGTGCAGCTAGAAAGATAGGGAAATATGATTTTGCCTTTTGAAGGCTTATTTGGTCAAAGTATTTGGCATGTGCCTACACTGGCCAGCAACACTTCATGCCAAGTTCCTTTTCTTAGTGCACCGCCTCTGACAAAATTCATTTTTTACTGTGCATTCAGTACAAGGGTGTGCTTGTTTAGTGTGGTCAGTATCTAAAGTTGAGTTTATAGACCTTAATAATTGCAGACACAGCAATAATGCACTATATAATTTGACTTAGTTATTTGATAGTTTGTGTTGTGAGTCTAAAGGAAAGTTAAGTGAAGTCTAGTTTTGGAGACACCTTTCCTTTCCTTAATTTGTTTAAACGTGCAGTTTCCCTGTGATCAAGGGTTTTGGGATTGATTTAGTTTAATAAATTGTCATTAATAAAAAAACATTTAGACTCTTAGGATTGGCTCCTTGCTTTTGACATTTTATACTTGATTAGATTTCATCCTTATGGGACCAGAATTAGATTATGTGGTTTGAAAAGGTTGTTAGAAATAGTAATTAAACCAGTATGCATATTTTGGCCAAGCACTTCTTACAACAGTTACTACTTTACTATATCTACTAGTTAGCACATTTGGGTTTCTTGGCTCATACCTATTTAGCTTCTGCTTTAAAATCATGTACATGTATATGCACCTATCTTATGGAACTGGAGATAAGGCTGCATTTGGTTCAACTTAACTTGCATTATGTGTTCTGCAAAGCATCGAAAAATATGAACAAAGTGAAACTAAATTCTTTACCAGCAGACCAGTTTTCCCAATACAATCTTTTCCTAAACAAACTCAAAGGATGGTTACCTTCTGTTGATTGCCGAAGTACAGTACGTGTGTGTGTGTATTTGTCTCTGCAAGAGACCTGACTCACTCTTGTAGCTTATGTATTATATTATTTGCTTTGAATGAATTAATTCTTTTTACTTTAGAGATGTAACATTTCCTTTCTATCGTCAATATAACTCAGTCTGTTTTTGTTTTTTTATATTGTTTTCAGATTCCAAAAGTGCATTCCTAAAACATAAAGAGCTCCCTTACTAGTCAATGATTCAATAGCATTAGGTCTCCTGCTTTTGTAAAGCTGTATTGTTTTTCATTGCTTTCCCAGCAATAAGCTCTTTGTGAGGTAAGGAGTTCTTGATCAGTGTAATAAACCGGGAAGCATTAAATGGATAAGTAATAGACAAGTACTGTACAAGGGCAGTCACATAGCTCTGCCACGTCTCAGTTGCTTGCAGGAGGCAAGAATTTTGTTCTTGTCAGTCTTGCAAATGAATGTCACTGACGCACAAGAACGTGACATGACTGCCTTCTTTGGGTCACATTACAAGTTAGAGAGCAACAGAATTTTAACTAAAAAGCTGTTCTTTCCTAATTACTAGCTTGCCTTTCGTGAATGTTCCCTTGTTTTATTTATCCAGGAGTGATTGATATATGAGTGTGTGTATGTATATATGTATATAGTACAATATAATATAATATAATATAATATAATATAATATAATATAATATAATATAATATAATATATATAAAAAAAAATGTGTGTGTGTGTATATATGTTATGGAAAGTTCAGCCCAGGCACAGTGACTCAAGTCCACACGACTATTTCTTTCTTTCTTGCCTTTACACGACACTGTGCACAAATCACCCACAACAATGGCTCAGTCTCTTCTTCTTTTCTTCCTTTTTCTCTATTTTTCTGCCTTTTCTTCTCCCGCCTCCACTCCTCCACACAAGCTCTGTCCACCACCTCCCGAATCCAGCCCCTTGAATTCAGTGTGGTGGCCTCTTTTATATTGCACATGGAAGCACTCCAGGTGCTCCACGATGAATATCCGGCAGCCCTTCCTGGTGTGGCAGAAGTGCCACACGGACACCTGGAAGCACTGCAGGTGCACCCAGATCCTCCCCTAGAAGCACTTCTGAGTGTGGCGGAAGTGCTGCACTCAAGGGCTCCGGCATTGACCAGTTGGCCACATGTTCCAACAGGGTTGAGCTTCCAAGCTCCGATCCTGTGGCCCCAATACAAGCCAGGGGGGTTGCCCTTTCATGTTCCCGGGGAGGTATTGCTTCTCTCCCAATCCTTCCATAATGAAGGCATCCTGGCCAGGCAGGGGCCCAAGCCATCCGCAACAATGTGTGTGTATGTATTTTTATTTATTTATTATTATTTTTTTAATAGTGCTAATTACAAACAAGTAAATCTGAACTCTATATACTGTATGTCTAATGTTTATGTGAAAATGGTTAAAAAAATTTTTTTACAAAACCTTTAAAATAATTTCAGGAGTTTGTTAGTTCATTGGAAACTGGCTGAGAGGAGTGATGAGCACATTTGCAAACTAGATGTGCTTGTTAGGTTCAATATGTTGTCCGTGGGTATATGACATTTCCACATCTTCTGTACCACAAAAAAACTGAATTCTTTGTTTAATGAGAGATTAGTACTATAAGGCTGAGGTTAACACTGCCAAGGTTTGAATCCTTCATTTATGTATTGTCTGTGTGGAGTTTGAACATCCTCTTTATGTCTGCATTGGTTTTCCTCCCACATCCCCAAAGAAATGTGCTTGGGTTAAGTGGTGACACTAAATGGTTCTTGTGTGAGTGCAAGTGTTGGTATGTGAATGAGTGGTCGCTGTGATGGGCTGTGGCCGTGTCCATGGTTAATTTATGTGTTGCACCCAATGCTGCAGGAATAAGCCTGAACTGGATTAAGCCAATGTCAATACTGGAAAAGCTGATGGGCATTTCAGTACGGACATAGTGAAAATAAACAAGAATCAGATTTATCATATTCTCTTTGCATGTAGTGTGGTGTAGTGGTTAAGGCTTTAGATTTCAAATTATATGATTTGTGTGTTCAAATCCTGCTACTGAGACTGTGTGACCATGAACAAGTCAGTTCTACCTGCCTGTGGTCTAAACTGGAAAACCAAAAGAAATGTAGCCAAATGTATCTCAAATGTTGTAAGTCACCATGGATAAAGTTGTCAGTCAAATAAGCAAATGTAAATGAATTTTAAAATACATACAGATTACGTAAATGAAAAAGTCACATTCATTTACAGGGAATTATGGTAATGTGGTCTCTTGACCAAATGTTTGGACCTTGCAGTGTTCAGTGTGCATGTTCTGCCATATGTTTTAAGCTAATGCTTGATTTGTGCATAGTGCTGTTGGGATAGGCTCCAGGCTCCCATGACCCTGAATTGGATTACATAGCTCTGGGAATGTTATATTTGTAAGGTGTCAGAAGTGGCCATCCATTACTGAACGAAGAATGTTGTGCATGCAAGCTGTGGGATACTGGGAATAGATATTAAATACTGACAAACAGTACTTACTATTAACAGTGTCTGCAATCTCACATTAAAGCTATCCATGGATGCCACTGTGTTATCAGCTGTTGGATTCTGAATTGTACATTATCCTTTCTCCAGGTTGAGTTTTGACTGGCATTAACTTTTAATCCTTGTGTAATGAGTAGGTTTACTGTAGCATTACCTGTGGCAAGTATTTAGCACACTTGATCAAACCACTGAAGGCACATGTTTGCATGCATTTGTGATTTGTTATGCTTCTCAGTGGGAGCTCATCCCTGTTTGGAGGTTTTAGTGACTTTTGTATCTAGCTATGTTTCCTCGGCAGGTGGTGTCTTTTGGCATTGTATGGATGCAACTAGATTTTTTCCTTCCAAGAAAATATTGATAATTTACCTCATTCTTCTATAAGTGTGCATTTAATGTTTGAATCTGTCGTTTGAAAAAAAAAAAAAAAAAGTGCTACAGTGAACATGAAAACTCTGTCCTCAGATGGGCAATTTAGCAACTACTGGATACTTTTATGTTAGAAAGTCTTAATTAAACAATGTGTAATGCAATGATAATGCTACAACGTTTAATGTTTGTTAAGGGTTTTTATTTTTCTTCTTGTCTTAAGGATTTACAAAAGAGAATAAGAGACATTTCCTTCCTTAAGCTTGAGTCAGGAATAATTTTTCCCCACCTAACTGGTTTTAGTAGGTGGTCAGCCATCTTGCAATAAAACTGATCTATTGTTGCCTTTTCCTCAATGTAAAGGAAATCTAATAAATAATATATGTAAGCTCAATCACTGAATTTAGAAGAGTGAACAAACCATAAAAGGAAATAGAAACAGCATGTAGATATGGCAGGATATCCCAAAGCAAAAAGCTCTAATAATAACACATTGGTGGTTGAGACATTCAAGAAGTGTTACAGCCCAAATAAGCAATTGGTTAATGGCTGTTTCAAAATGCCCTATCAATTAGATTACTTTCAGGAAAGTATAGTGGCAGTGTGGCCTATGCTGGCATAGTGGTGCAGAGGGCAGCTCTGTTGACTCAAAACTAGAGTCTGAGGTTTGAGTCCACCAAGAGCACTGTGTGCTCTCCCTGTGTCTGTAAGTTTTTCTGTTGGTACTTTGCTTTTCCTCCAGCATCCCAAAGATGTTGGTATTAGTTTAAATGTTGACTATACGTTGGCCCAGTGTATGTGTGTATGTGTATGTATGAGTGAGTGTGCCCTAAGACAGACACATATCCCACCCCCCCCCCCCCCCCCAATCTGAGTTGGGGATGCTGCTGAGAAAGACTCCAGCTCCAATAACCCTGAGCTAATTAAAGAGATTTTGATAATAGGTGGCTAAAACTCAAGACTTTCAGAAACATTAACTAGAATTGACAAGGGGCATCATTTATAAAAGTTTGCATGGACTTGAGCGTAAAAGTATGCACATGGTGCAAAAACAGAAAAATGCATATGGTAAAAAAAATCTTGATTTATAAAGCCTGGTATATGCATATTTCTACACAATCTACCCTTTATAAATCGCAGTTACCTTGTAAATATGCATTTTTGGACAAGCCTCAAACACTGCCCTGAAACATCTATATATGGAGCAGACTAATCAACCTTCTACACATGCAATCACAATGTTGCAGAACTTCATTGGCTGGTAGATCAAATCCCTGCCACCTGCATTCTAGAGTACCACAGCAGCGAGCACAAGATCATGTGCACCATTATAGCACCTGTCCTCTGGGTTCTGGGAGTCAGGGAGATGTATAGGGTGCCAGTGTCTGAGCGGGTAGCTGCTATCACACGATTACTGCTCCAATTAATAGTAAAGGCCATATGAAACACTAAGGGTTAATTCAGTTACCTTATAATTAATCCATTCAACATGTGCAGTATTGTCATGTTTGTTAACACTACTTTGCCTCAAAATAAAGGAATCAAAAGTTGACCCAGGTCACAAGATACGACTTTGTGAGTCACATCTTGGCATCATAGATGACTTGTTCGTTAAAGGAATGTCACTGCTCACACATAAAGGCAGCAGCGTCATTCTCACAAGGTGCCCTTATTGCAATATGAGTGCAGTAAAGTGCTTTGATTACTTTAGGAGAACCCGACAGAGCTGCCAATTGCATTATTATGTTCCGGTCAGTTAATGACTTCAAGCACGGCAGGCTTGATGAAGTGAAGCTTGGCAGAGATACTCTTGATCTGTTTCGAAGTTCCTTGGTAATTAACAACAGGTAGACTATATAAACTGATGAGAAACCAAAAAGTTTTTCAGTTCAAATATGCAGCAATGGCCCTCTTAAAATGGAACAAAAATACAGTCTTAACATCATATTAATCACTTTGGTTGGGGTGTTTGCCACGTCAATTCACATTATGAGGTGAGATACAAAAATAACCGGACTGGTAAAAAAAATATATTTATTGATGAATTACAGCATTCTAAACATGGTCACCTTCTATATACTCCTCCTCCCGATCTCTACACAGTGAAACAGTGCTGGAAGTGTTCTTGTTTGAGGCTCTTCAACAGGCTTGCCGTTTTTGTCTTCACTTCATCCATTGAAGAAAAATGTGTTCCCTTCAGGTCACTTTTGATTTTAGGTAACAAGTAAAAATCACAGGGAGCTAAATCGGGTGAATGGGGAGGATGATCTAGGACAGGAATGTTTTTGTCAATCAAAAAACTGCTTTACGGAAAATTCATGAGAAATTTCATTTGATTCGCTGTTCGATTTTTTTTTTTTTTTTTCACCCAACATTATCTTGGCAACTCATGTAGCGATTGTTGTGCAAATACTTACTGGTCTATACACAGGATATCCCTAGCTGGTCGGCAGTTTGAGAGGGAGTGTAGGAGGGGATATAGTTCTATGATTCACATCTGGTCGACCTCCAGATGGTTTTCCAGGAAAGAGCCAAGCCCAGTCCAGTTATTTTTGTGCCTCACATTGTAGTAATATCTCAGAGATATGAATTATTATTCATACAAGTCATCATTTAGCTGTTTTGGTTACATTTCCCTACTTTATCAAGGGTGTTGTCATTTCTCAGTTTCTCTAAAATGTTGTGTACGCATGGGTCTGTGATGCCGTATGCGCATGTTACCCCATCAGGTTTTCTTTTGGAAATCTCAGTGTTTCTGTGGGAAGTTGCATATGGACATTTTGAGAGTATTTTTCTGTGCATGCAAGCTTTATACAGTAAATGAGGCTCGGGGTTTTTTGTTCTGTCAGGCAACTCTAACATTAAAATCCAATTTAATTTTTTGTATGGTCTTTCATAGGATGGCCACAATTACAGGTTTATTTGCTGTTTCCTATTGTGGACTTAATGTACATTTAACGTTATGGTTGCTAGTTTGCGGACGCACAACAGTGCTGATTAGTATGTCTCCCCATTTACCACTAAATCCAAAGACACTAAAGTATTGAATATATGTGGAGTTCAAAATATTAATTCTCTTCAAATGTGGAAGAAAAGCCATTTGTAATTATTTGAAAATTGGGTTATGCACATTTTTCTTGGGTCCATGTGGGATTCCTCCCACAAAGACATGCCAGCCAGGTTGATTGATGACTCTATATTGACCCTGTATTAGTAGTTTTATGTTTCTGATTAACTGGTGCCCTATGCAGGGTTGGTAACTGCTTTTTACTCCAAACTATCCACATAGGTATGGCCTGTGGATTATAAGGACAAATTAATAAATAATTGTAAGACATACATTATTTAAACCTCTAGGTTTGCCTGTCCTTTTTCCACTGAGAAATGTCAGTGGACAAAAAGAATCCACAGTTCATTTAAATTGTTTTTCAGTATTTTCAAAACTGATTCCAAGCATAGCCATTATAATTTAATGGTCCATAAAATCATGCAGTGAAAAGATATTTTGAAATCTTTGTGCATCACCTTTGCAGCAAAGTTATTTAACAACATAAAACCATAGAAAGTTGTCAAGTTTGAATAAATTACTAATGTGCTTACATTCTGTACTTCAGATTATTTATTAATAATACTGGTGATGTTACCTGATTTCTCCTGGGACATTTCACAAGACAATGGGCCTCAGTTATAGTGCCCTCAGTTAACTGGATGTATCAGATGTACTACTGTATGCAACTTTGCTGTATACAATATTTATTCTTTTTTGTACCCAAGGCTAATATTATTAGCAGGCAATGTAGTACAGTGGTTAAAGCTTTGGACCTAGGACTTCAAGCTCTGAGGGTGTGGGTTCTAATTCCGACACTGTGTGACCATGAGCAAAGCACTTCACCTGCCTGTGGTCCAACTGGAAAAACAAAAAAAATTTAACCAATTGTATTTTATATGTTGTAAGTCACCTTGGATACAGGTGTCAGTCAAATAAAAATAATATTATTAGGTCACTGGAGCTGCTTTCTCTTCAACATGTTGTACACAATTTCCCATGAGTAAAACATTCCTGCATTAGATCAGTTTCTACTTCTCTTAGTGACTTGACTTTTGTTAATGGTCATTGCAAAACACAATTTTACAGGAAAGTGTATTCTTTTGAATTGAAATGGGTAATTAGTGGGAATAATGTTGAATTTGAGTATGTTTGCATTATTAGATATAAACATTGCTCACTCCAGTATTCCTTTTTGTGTTTTTCATTAATTCCATTATCAAGCTTGTATTTTTTTAACCATACCCATAGGCAGACTCTAAAGTGCTAACACTGAATCTTGTTTTACTTTAACCTATTATTATAAACAGCAATGATGTTTATAGGATACACATTTAGGCACCCCATGCATTGAATTGAATGTTTTTACTTTTGGTGGTATTTTCTGTAGTGTTTGAAGTGGAAGTAGTAACTGTTTTGGAAGCTTTGTAAATGTTTGGGTGGTCCCCCTTTGAAGTCTACAGACTTGAATGTTTATGTAAGGAATTTTGGAGACTGCTGTGGTAGGCGAGGAGCATCCTCATTCAAAGTAAGCAAATGCGCACGTAAATGTAAACTATTTCTGAAGGCCTGGTGGTGGTGGTCCCCTTTAAATGTCTGTAGATGCAAAAGTATATTATAATGGAGTAGCCTGTGGGAGGACCCATTAAGTTAAACTTATACCATCTGTTCTTCTTGTCTTGGATTTGAGGATACCACTTCTACCTGTCTCTCTCTCTACCTGCCTTTTTGCTTCTAGCAAAGAAACACCAATGCTTACAGCCACAGCCTCTGGCACTGGCACTCAAGATTTATAGTGTGCCTGATGACTATTGAGTTTCACATCATTCCTGAGCTTCACAAAATTGTCTTTTTTCAAGTCACACCTTACTGTACCCAGCAAATGTGATCACATCTCTTTTTTCATGTTCAGGACAACGCCTCTTCTTTAGTCATCCATCCACCCTGTTGGTCAGTGGTGTTGTCAGACACTTCTGCTGCATGCTTCAGTGCGTAAAGCCACCTCTAGGCACAGTACAGATCATGTAAATTACAATAATATTTAATAAATACTGACAAATAAATATATAGACGAATAACAGACACGATGGCCAATTTTCTTCTTTCTATAATGTCACCAAACTTCAATTAAATCTGCCAAAGCTTTTTTTGAGATTTTGTGGTATTAATTTTTCTATTGCCACATACTGATGTATCAAAATGTCCTTTCTTTCTTAGCAGATGCCTACTGTCCTAAATGTACAATCCTGCCAAATTACAGCTTCTTAGCTAAATGGATAATAGTGTTTTTGTTGATAAGTGACTGAGTAAAGTTTGATATCTATCTATCTATCTATCTATCTATCTATCTATCTATCTATCTATCTATCTATCTATCTATCTATCTATCTATCTATCTATCTATCTATCTATCTATCTATCTATCTATCTATCTATCTATCTATCTATCTATCTATCTATCTATCTATCTATCTATGAATGAATGAAAGTGGAGTGTAAGTGTAATGCAGGATCCCCCAAGCCAATTGCGACTGTTAGTAACTCTCATACCTCAGACTGTCTATGGCATTTGGGATCTGTTAACAGTTACCTTATAGAGGCTATTCTACAAGTCCACCCTAAATATCAGAGGACAAATTTATAGAATCACTGAATTTTCTATTACAGAAGATGTCTGTAATTGTTTTCTTCATTAAGTATAAATGTGATTACATTGCATGACCATGACATTATAAACTTAAATATGGTGCCCCTCAGGGCATGCATTCCGGATGTTACTGTTAGTGCGGTATATGCTATCGGTGTGGAAGAAACGTAACAAATATTCAGCGATACTTGTTTTGTGCTTGACACACAGCTATATTAATTGATCAGACCTAATCATGAATTTTTAATTAGGTCTTTATTGAATTCTTTTCATGAGCAATGACTGTTTGGAACTATGAAAAAATCTTGGTGTAACTTCTGCATACAATAATAGCATGCTGTTTATTGCTAAGACATATGCAGCCTAAAAATCTTTTAGTACTTCAATTGCTGCATTATTCAAGGCCAGTTTTGTAAAAAACAGTAAAGTTAACGTTTTCTCAATTTTCAGGATATACAGTGAATTGAATAATGAAGTCATGGCTTTATTTCAAATGAAACATCTTCATTTTCAAGACCGCTTAATTCAGATCATGATTATGGTGGGTAGTGTAAAGAGATATTGTACTTGCAGCAGTGCATTGCCAGGTTCACTCATGCACACAGGGCCAAATTGAAATAGCCGATTATCCTACTTCATCTTTCTTTGTGGGTATAGGAAAAAAAAATGCCTGGTAAAATACTCCATGCAGACATAGGGAGAACATTCAAACTCTAAACAGCATGTGACTGGGCATGGGATTTAAACTTGCGATGTTGCATTTAGTAGGCAGCATCACTTGCTACTGCACCACTCTGTCAAATTTCAAGCAGATCTTTTATTCACTGCCTGCTGTAACATCTAATTTGTAGCCTGCAATTTATTCAGAATGCTATTTTAAGTTTCCTTATAACACTGGAAAGTCCAGACCTACTCCTGATTTTAGGTCTCCGCACTCAACTCCAGTTAAGTTTAGGACCAATTTCAAAATCCTCTTCCTATTTTATAAAGCTTTAAATGATTTCATCCACATTAACAGAACTAAGTACTGTGCATATTCCAGAGTATATATCATTTTTACATTATGCAGATCCAGATTGAGACAGCCCTCGAGTATCTAAGGCTAGTGCTGACCAACTTTGTGGGGAATATGAAGTGGGATATATTAGACATTCTCGTATTCACCTGGTAGCACTGCGATCACCACCACCTAATGAGACCCGTTATGCCTTATCAGGAACGCTACTCATCTGAAAGTGTAAAGGGTGAATATCTGAAGAAAGGATCAAAGTTACAAGCTCATCTGCAGACGGAGGAGGTCATGATCTGGAGAAAGAATGGGGGAAAGGTGGAAAGGATTCCTGAGGTATTCTATTTGTGGATATTATGATAGTTACACATTTTTAGAACTGCCAGGTAAGAGGAAAAGAAGAAGGCCTAAGAGGTGGTGGGTGTAACAGAGCAACATGCAGAGGACAGGAGGATATGCAAAAAGCTGATATGCTGTGCTGACCCCTAATGGGGTCCAGCCTAAAAAGTTGTTTTTTGTCTTTGTTGTTTATCAGTTGAAATTTATTGTTTTAGTTTTCTAACCAGAGTTTATTTTTTTATTTTGATTGGTGAATTTATGACGTAATTGGCAGTTACGGTGTGGGTGCAGTGATCAGAGTGCTACCAGGTGAATACAGAAATGTCTGGCGGTGGTTCTGTGTTTTAGTATCCTGCTTGGATAAGCTTCAATGATCTTTAGCAATAGTTAGTTTTCAATTCAAGTAGGCCAAGTGTTAGGTTTTGTTTCAGTTTTTGATCTCCTTTCTGACTTTGACTTTGATTTTTGATTTGCCCCAGTGCTGTGTTCGCTTGTACTTCTTTTTGATCTTCCTGTTTTGACCTAGGCTGGCCCTAACTATGTTTCTCATCTCATGTTATTATCTCCTGGTCTTTTTTTTTGCCTTTCATAGTTATCCTTGGAGACGCTGTGTTGTATCATACTGAGGGGTCATGAGTGACCTCAAGTGAAGAAATGCAGTGACAGAAATAACACATATAAATGAAGAACAGGCTGCTTTGAAGGAGCATTCAAAAGGTTTTGTTGCCATATTTCAGGGTGCTCTCAATGAAAGCACATCCTTAAAACAAACAAAAATGGTTAAAGACCTCCAGATTTCCATTTCATGTGATGCAAAACTGTCAAAGACCTAAAACGCATGTATAAATACAAGTAATTACTACAGATATGAATATAAATATAGTCATGGGAGGTGTGTACTGTACATGAGTGTTTCATTTTCATTTGCAGGAGTGTTTACCAGAAGTGATTTATTTAACAATATTTTAGTAAAAATACATGTGACGGTGGTGTTGTGAGCATATGATTGGATGCCTTGACATGTGCATTAAGCAACACGGGTTCTTTTTTATGGACTTTTTAATACTGTTTGCTGTTGTCCAGCATTTATCACCATACATTGACACATATTCTATTGAAAAACGTTTCTCTGCCATTACTACAAACCATATGGTGTGTATATCATATAGAAGAACCAAAGTTTTGGGTGAAGTATTCCTTTATTCTTTGTTTAGCTCTTTAATAGGCTGTTGATTTTCTAAACATATTTGTTAGATATTGGCAAACATTACAAACTGTTGCTGATGATTTTCTATTAAATTTCTTTTCCTAATATACTGCTGTGGCACTTGGTGCCACTTCTACCTTGACCAAGGCATTATTCCTCTCCATACAATGAGACATCAAAATGACTGGAAATCTTAAACTTCAATGGTTACTGAAACAGCACCCTGTGAGCACAGTTGTGTACTTCAGCAGTGGAATATGAAGCTGAAGAGTATTTTTGAAAGGAAGGACAGCTAGTTGGCTCAAGTGTGCAGAACTGGGAGTCTCTGTGCTTTAAAAGACTAGTCAACTTTCCAGAGGTTTATTTTAGCTCTTTGTTATATTTGCATTTAAAGGAATGGTATTGCAATGTATTTAGCTTACTGCATAATTTCTAAGCGCTACTAGATTGCTGTGTGTAAAAGAAGCACTTCCTGGAGGCACCCTTCTAACTCTTCTACCATATCAGTATTGCGTTTTGGATTTTGGGCCACCATTTTTGTGTTAAGTAACTAATTATGGTAGTAGAGACTCTTAAGGTACACTTTTTCTCATTATATGGTAGTTTTAGGTAAATCTGTATTCTTCTTATATTGATGAATTTTTCTACTTAATGCTGATAAATAAACATTGGTCTTATTTGCAAAAAAATTGTCTACCACATTAGAGGAAGGCACTGTCTTGTTAGACATCATATTTTTAGTATTGAGTTCACTGAATATGTCAAACCACCCTCAGTGTTGTGATGAACATACATCATTCTACTTTCTAAGTCTATTTAGTCCAATGTAGAATGGTTGGTGTGATGAATATGTTATCAATTAACAACTGTTGCACTCAACTGTCCTGCATTAAAAATAGTGCTGACCGGGGAAGAAAATGACAAGGTTTACAAAGAGAGCAAAACTTTGATCCACAACTTTAACGAGTTTACACTGCTAAATGGCTTGACTTTGAAGATTGCACATAAAGGGTTCAATGCTTGTATGAACTACACACAACACGATTTTATAGAATTTTATTGGTTTAGGCTCGGGTCACGTTGGAACTTGCAGTGTTTCCTGGTATAAGTACAGCCTAGTTCAGATTAGTGTAAAGTTTTCCCTTGCAATTATCCTAAAGCTGTGGTATGCCAGCTTTGGGGGAAGGGGAAGTAAGTGTTTAATAATACCTTCTGCTTCCTGCATACTTGTACATTTTCTAGTAATATTATTTGCGTCATTTGCAATATAGCTTAGATACAATGGCAGAATTTGCATGAAAGTTTTTCCATATATAGATTTTCTTTGTTGTACAAGTGGCTGCCCTTTCAGAACTTTTATCTGTAAGGTGGAGTGATTCACACTACTCTATGGACGACTGGTCGATAAATGAATGAGGAACTGCTTGGGGGAGAGTATTATGTGTGCAGCTTCCTGGGGGGGGGGTGGGGGGGGGGTGTTTGGGAGTGGGGAGATCATGCTTGAAATGCCACTACAGTGAATATCTATTCCAGAGTAATTATGAGAGTGTCACAATAAAAGCCAAAATTGTACCCTTTGCGATTGTGCAATCAGAAATATTCCCAATGCAGTTTTCACAATGAACATAGTTAATATGCAGTCTTAGTAGGTCCCACTTTATGCAGATTTTAATTACATGGTTCTGGAGTGTTGTGGTTTTCTTTAGTTTGCTTTTAAAGTGCCAATAATGGAAACTGTTATTTTATGCTCTTGCATTTATACAAAGCTGCAGTTTCATTCTGGTCATCTCAAAAAATCTAGCACCTGATATATATTTTTGTTGTTGCTTATACTGTTGCTTCTACAGTGCATTCTGATTGTTTTTTCAGTTTATTGCTTGCATTTGCTCTTCGAATCTAACATTTATTTGTTTGAAGTTCTTCATTTATATGAAGATAGGTGACCGACTAACCCCATGAGAATTTGCATGTTCTCTAGATTTACGTCATTGTCACCTGAGAATTTAGGTTTCACAACCCAAGTAAAACTGTCCAATATTTTCCTTGAATTTTTTCAGAGTGTGCCCATGAACTGTCTGCTTTAATCGATGCTAGTTTAAACTCTGCCCTGAACCCACATTGCATTCTTCAAGAATGAACCACTTGTTCAGCCTGGTGTTAGTTGCTATTAATTCCTTAATATGTTTCAATAGTCCTTGGTTATATAAATAATTTTAATATTTTCTTCTTTTTAAAATGTATGTAACCTCTTCAGACATTGGTTCTGTATTTATTTTATTTGCTTATTTTTTTGTTCTGATAGAAATGCATTTTTACGCAGCTGTAAAGCATCTTATGATGGGCATGGTGCTAATGGTACTAATATACTGTTCAAAAAATTAATGGAATACTTTTTAATCAGAGTATACCATCAAGTCAATGAAACCTCTGGGCTATTGATCTGGTCAGTTAAGTAGCAGAGGGGGTTGTTAATCGGTTTCAGCTGCTTTGGTGTTAATGAAATTAACAACAGGTGCACTAGAGGGGCAATAATGAAATGACCCCCAAAACAGGAATGGTTTAACAGGTGGAGGCCACTGACATTTTTCCCTCCTCATCTTTTCTGACTGTTTTCTCACTAGTTTTGCTTTTGGCTATGGACCGTGTCACTACTGGTAGCATGAGGCGATACCTGGACCCTACAGAGGTTGCACAGGTAGTCCAACTTCTCCAGGATGGCACATCAATACATGCCATTGCCAGAAAGTTTGCTGTGTCTCCCAGCACAGTCTCAAGGGCATGGAGGAGATTCCAGGAGACAGGCAGTTACTCTAGGAGAGCTGGACAGGGACGTTGAAGGTCCTCAACCCATCAGCAGGACTGGTATCTGCTCCTTTGGGCAAGGAGGAACAGGATGAGCACTGCCAGAGCCCTACAAAATGACCTCCAGCAGGCCACTAGTGTGAATGTCTCTGACCAAACAATCAGAAGCAGACTTCATGAGGGTGGCCTGAGGGACCGATGTCCTCTAGTGAGCCCTGTGCTCACTGCCTGGCACCGTGGAGCTCGATTGGCATTTACCATCGAATACCAGAATTGGCAGGTCCACCTCTGGCTCCCTGTGATTTTCACAGATGAGAGAAGGTTCACTATTAAGGATACTATACATTCTGCATCCACATACCTCTACCACCCCCATTGTTTAAGTGTCACATATTTAAATTATATGTAAAATATTTTAGTTATTTATATCATCCTTAATATTGCAGTCCATGTCTAAATTTTATCTTGGTTTACCAGTAGTGATTTGATAGACCTAATGTGTCACCATTTGCACTGTGTGTTTACGTAAGGTTGCATTACCCACACATTTTATTATATTGAGTGTTGCAAGACAGGTGTCAAATATAAATTTGAATTCACCTGAACAGTTGTAAATCATTGTATACAGTAGTTTCTGTTCAAGAGATTTCTCAAAACATTGCCCTGACAACATTTAATCTAAACAGAACTGTTCATAACAGAAAACTGTCAATAAGTGCCAGTCTCTAAAGATATAACTCTGAGTGTGTTTGAGTAGTAATACTTGCTGATCATGGCTCAGGGGAGTGACAAGCTGTTGTGCTTTGATCAGCCATGTAGGTGAGAGTTTCAATGCACTCTGTACATATGAAAGCAAAACTGAACTTAATTGTCAGTTTAAGCTCTCATTCTGAATAAATAATTTTACTTCTCAACCCATCCAGTATGAAATTTTGGATGTGTCTTAAAGCTTTTCAATATACTAATTTGTTTTGAACTTTTCATAACAAAATGTTAAAGCTATCAACACATGTTTAGAAAAAAGCTATATTAATTCCCAATAAAATACGTCTTCAATTATGTTTCATATTGTTGAAGACTTTTGCTATATCTTTTATAGCCCATGTACTAGTTGTGCAGCCAACAAACATTGACCATGCTTTGTCTTCATAGATTTCCATACTGCCCCAAGAACCAGCACACCTACAGTTGGCATCATAATTTCCTTCTGATCATCTGTACAGCTTTGTACTGGTGATTTTGACTTTTTATTACCGGTGGCTATTGTAGCAGGCATACCTCAATATAATGATATACACTCAATACAGAATAATGTTGGACCGTTTCTAAAATTTTGACTTCAGTACCTATACTTAAAGCAAATAATGGATACCACTGAAACATCCCCAGTTTCTTGCTGCTTTGTCCCCAGATGGATTGTATACATGTGCCAGGGGTAAGATGCAAATGAACTGCCACACTATCCTCCTGGGTCCATCCAAGGCTCACAGTTTTTTAATCGAGCTTTCCCCCTTGGAGTTTCAAGAGCGCTGATATACATATAATGCTGAGTGGGGAGGAGACCTTGAGATGCCAGTACTGAATTTAGCATAATACTGGTATAGCACCGTTTTAAAAGTTGGTTAGTTTATTACTTTTTTTAGTACCAGTATACTGCACAACACAAATACAGAAAGATATGTATGTCAAAAGCATTGGATCTGATATTAGGTTCCATGTTACTGCTAAGAGGACTGTACTATATGTGAGATCACAAGAAGTAGAAGGCAATGAAAAGAAAGGGAACAGTAAATAAATGTTTTACTATTTGTCCATTTTAAGCACATAAGCATTGCGGGATATAACTCGATTGATTAAAAACTATGGTGCTTCAAAGCCTGACAGTATTATAGTCTATTATGACCAGATTTCCTCACCCCTGCAGTAAAAGTAAAAAACATGGTTTCTTGCTGTCTGTGAGTTGTGCTTGTATCTTTTATCTGTTATCAAAGAAGCAGTTTGCTATTCTACCACTAGGCTAATTGGGCCCACTTGAGGCTGAGATCCAAACATGAATGGCAAACTAGAAGCCTAGAGAATAGATTAACAGTACGGTTAGTATTAACCTTGTTCTGGTAAAGTAAAGGCAGGACAGTGAACAGTTAAAGTGTGTTTAATGAAGACTGCATTGTATTACAGTATGACTGGCCTGGGCCTAAAGATGTCATAGCATTAAAAAAAAATTAAAAATCAAAATGAAATCTTTTCAGAATTTCACAAAATAATTAACACATACTAGGTGTATGCAAAACAAAATGGCATTTGTTTAAGGCCTGACAATACAAGTAATGAATCTGAAATTCTTGCTGCAAATTAGAAATACAGTTTTAAAGAGATGTTCACTTGGTGAGTGTAAAACCAATTCCAGGGTTGGAAGCTGAGCCTAACCTACCTTGGCTATTGGGGGACAGCACTCACTAGAAGACTTTGGGCTATTGAGTCTCAAAGTTGTGGTCAGCCTATTTGAAAGGGCTGGAATCACCAGATCTGCAAAGGTGTGTTTTGTTATAATTTTTTGATATTTAACTTATGTGTAACTTATCATAGACTGAAAATAGGCACACAAAATGCCCATTCAAACTGAGTTTTACCTATGCATGCACATAGTAAATACAAAAAAAAGAAAACCTGAACTTACTAAAAAGATTTTTTCCTTCTGGCAACATATAAAATCCAACCAGCTTTCCCACAGAATGAATGCACTTCCAATTTGCCTTCTGCACTTCTTTCCTGCCAATAAGCTTTCAATTCATCTTGCTGTTATGATGTGCCATGCAGGCAAAAGAACACATTTTTGTAAATTTGTTTAGGGAATCCGCAAACTTGGTTAAGGACGTGACCTCAGTAACTGACGCTTACATCCCGTGACCTTTGATGTCACTCAGTTCATGATATCTGATGTTATTGGTAGCAACTATGTGGCAGCCACCAAACACAAAATGGCTACTTAAATCCCTATACAAAATGGCATAATAGGAGAATGCTGATAAATATTAAATATTTTGAAACAACCACATAAAAATACAAATGTCAGAAATGGATTTAAATGACCCCAAAAAACATATAAAGAAAAGTAAAATTTCAAGAAATCATGATGAAATAACAACATTAAATAACCAGTCATGATAGCTGCTCCCAAATGTAGGCTAACTGTATTTAATACCATTTATTTTTGTGTTTCCCCATCAGTGACTACACTTGAGGAACCACTTGAATGCTTTTAGGTTTCAGGTGGAAGCTGTAAATCAGGGGGAGATCTTGGCTTTGTGTTTCAATAAAGAGCTCACCAGTTTTTGGGTAGTCATATATCCATTATGTCATTGTGACCACATTTGCACCTGGTGCATATTTTATGTGCAGTAAATGAAGAATTTTGCAGTGTGATAGAGAAGTATATAAGGGTCTTTTCTGCCAAAACCAGACTAGTCTTTTATTTACTTTGTTATGTAACTAATACACATGACTTGTACAAATCTTTAAAATGTACAGTATGTATTTATTTTAAATGCTTTCTAAAAAATAAACTGATCCTTTCACCTTCCCTTGAGTCCCATTGTGCTATAATCTTATTTCAAAGGATTAATCATTTCTTTTGCACCTGTGCATTCCAAAGCCATAGGTTCATTGCCTGCAGAGCTCAGGTTTGACCACATGCCATGTAGCTGCTGTGTCAGTGCTGCTTTATCAGGCTTAGAACTGTGAGATAATGATTTGCTGAAAAAGAGTTCTTTGGTTTTGTTGGGGATGAAGATGGTTGGAGAGGAATCTCACATGAAGCAAGCTGCACAATTTATATTCGAGCCAAGTAAGCCACATATGCTTTGTTCAGCTGTATAAAAATGAGAAAGAAACCAAACTGTAGCATTTTCCACATTTGTCAAATGAAAGAGGAAGAACTGTTCCTGAAAAAGAAAATCCTAGGCTGCCTTTATATAATGTCCTTGAAGTATGTTTTCAGTAGCACATCAGTTTGACTGGTGGGAATTGTTCTTCATAATCCTCTAAATGTGTGCGGATTGTGATAATAATATAACCTCATTTGTTACGTCACTGATCAGCCTCTGGGAGCTTGGTGCTGTACTTAATGCATCCTCCAGCAGTTGTGCATTTGAGAGGAATGCTTTTTGATAACAGGGAGTGGGGAGGGGGTCATCTGTTCTGTGTTTATACTTTTAAGAGAAAGGAAATAAACTGAAAGATCACTAGTGTGTATTTCATCTGTAGGATACTAATCACCCTCGCATTCCGTTTCTCACTAATGGAGTGAAATATGGTGCAGGAGTTTGTTTTATTTTGATAATTCTATTAAGATTTCAGAACTGTGTTTAATGTGTCTTTTATTTAGATTAAAATTATAAGGGGGTATTTGCATTGATTCTTTCTTAGAAACAAGCAGTAACTGCAGCTTTCCTATGAAATGTGCCTGATTCACTGATAGAAAATGCTTCTTTGTGCTTTTCTTGCAATTATCACATCAAAGGCTTGAATTCTGTAATGCTCTGCTGTATGAGCTACTTAATGTAACATACTGCTAAGTAAATGTTACTGTGTGTAGAATTTTGCTTTCTGGTTTCAAATGGGTCAGGGAAATCTGCCAGTCCCACATCATCGATGGTGTCCTTACAGTCAAATCATACAATTACTTAAAATACTCTTACCAACCATTTGGTGTTTACAAGGGACGAGCAGCAGCCCAACATGGCTGAGATGCCCAAGAAATAGAAGGATGGGAGAAGACAGCCTCTTTAGGCCACTGCTTCACCCAGAACGGTAGATGGCAGCTCCTCTGGATTCCCACAAGGCACCATGGGATTTGGAGTTTTTTATATCAGCCCTGTTGGGTACCGTTGGTGCCGCCAGGGGGTGCTGTAAAAATGGAGGAGCCATATGGCATGGGGTTTCTGCCTAACCCAGAAGTGCTTGCAGACCAAGTGGCCGGAAGAGCAGAAGCACTGCTGGGTTGGCCAATATAAAAATCTTACCAGCTTCACAGAAACGAGCCAAAGTTGGGACGTGGAAGACAAAGCTTGCGGGTGGAGAAGTGGAGACGGAGGAAGAGACGGGAAGAAGCAAGAAAGTACACTGTGCTTATTTGTACATTTGGTGTTTGTGCTGTGATACTGTGGGGAACAAATGAAAAGTGCTTCCCCACTTAAAATAAATATGTGCTGTGTGGCAAGACTGGGCTCTGTGTCTGTCTGTCTTTCAGGGTTGGGGAGCTGAATGCCCCCTGGTGATCCACAAGTGACATCCCATCTGAAAGCACTCCAATCTAGCATTCTGGGGGAAGCAGTGCCCTAAAGAGGCTGCCTTCACTCATCCTTTCAATTCAGGCGCTTATAGCTTGACCGTAATCTTTTCTGATTCACTTTTACGGTGAACTGCTACAGTGCTGGGAGCCTGCGGTTGCTTCGGGATGCTCTTCCGCGTGTCGTCCCGTTGGGAGGGAACCCCAAAAGTGTTTAGAAACCTTACAGTGCATAAAGCTTTTTTTTATTTTGTGTCCAAGTGTAGTGACTCTTCAGGCAAAAGCAACTGTCATTGGAGAGGTTTCCTTGTTAAAGTCGCAAAAAAATAAGATTCCAGTGACATAGCAGGATAACAGATAGCAGGGATTCCGTTAGTTAGAGTGAAAGTCGACCTACACAACAACCCTCCTCTCTCTCGTCTCCCTCACACCAGCCACGATTCTTTTCAATGGTAAAGTTCAGGTTAATTTGTTTTACGTATTTTTACTTTATATTTTGTATTAATTATTTTTATATACAATAAATATTGTGGGTTGTGAAACAAATTATCTGAGTTTCCATTATTTCTTATGGGGAAAATTCACTTTGATATGCGAGCGCTTTGGATTACAAGCATGTTTCCAGAACGAATTATGCTTGCAATCCAAGGTTCCACTGTGTGTGTATATATATATATATATATATACACATACATACATACATACATTCATTGCATTCATAGTCTGAGTCCCGACATATATATATATATATATATATATATATATATATATATATATATATATATATATATATATATATATATATAGGTCCATAAGTATTTTGACAATGACAATATTTTCAGAATCTTGACTCTGTACACCACCACAATGGATTTGAAATTAAGCAATCATGATGTGATTGAAGTGTTGACATTCAGCTTTAATTTAAGGGGTTTACCAAAAATACCCTATGAGCCATTTAGGAATGACAACCATTTTTCTGCCTACCCCCAACCCCATTTCCAGAGGCTCAAAAGTATTTGGACAAACTAACATATTCATAAATATAGTGATTATTTTCAATATTTGGTTGAAAATCCTTTACAGTCAATGACTGCCTGAAGTCTGGAAGCAATGGCCATCTCCAAGTTCTGGGTTGCTGTCTTAGTGATGTTTTGCTAGTCCTTTTACTGCAGCTGTCTTCAGATGCTGCTTGGTTGTTAGATTTTCTGCCATCAGTTTTGTCTTCAGTAGGTGAAATGCATGTCCACTTGGGTTGAGGTCAGCTGACTTGACCTTTGAAGAATCTTCCAGTAATTCGCATTGAAAACTGTGAAGTGTTGTTCTATCGGTTTTGCAGCATTTGGCTGAATCTGAGCAGACAGTATAGCCCTGTACACTTCAGAAATCATTCTGCTACAGTACTTCTGCCAGCAGTCATATCGTCAATAGGCACTTATGACCAACATCCATTCGCAGCCATGCATGATCATGCCATAAGACTGGCTCCACTATGTTTCACAGATAATGTGGTATTCATTGGATCATGATCAACATTCTAGTATATATTGATCCTAGTCTCCTTTGTACAAAGAAAATTGTTCCAGAACTGGACAGGCTTTCAAAGATGTTTTCTGGCAAAGTCTAATCTGACCTTTCTATGCTTCAGATTTACAGTGGTTTGCACCTTGTGGTAAACCCTGTCTTTACTTTCATGAAGTTTTCTCTTGATTGTAGACTTTGGCAATGATAGGTCTACCTCTTGGAGAATGTTTTTGGTTTGGCTAAATGTTGTGAAGGGGCTGTTCTTCACCAAGGACAGAAGTCTGCAACCATCCAGCACAGTTGACTTTTGTGGTTTTCCAGACCTTCTGGTGTTGCTGAGTTCACTAGTGTATTCCTTCTTTTTAAAATTGTACCAGATGGTCGATGTGACCACTCCTCATGTATCTGCATTCTCTCTAAAGGAATTGTTTTGTTTTCAGTCTAATGATGGCCTTGTTTTACTTGCATGGACAGCTCCTATTGAGAGTTCACAGTGACAACTTTCAAATGCAAATTCCACACTTGGGATCAATTCCAGACCTTTAAGTTACCTGCTTAATAATTCATAAAATTAATGGGGGGACTGCTCACACCTGGCTGTGGAATAGCTTGTGACTCAAATGTCCAAACACTGGAAATGTATGTGTGCTTGGGGGCCTATGCTGAAAAATGTTTATCATTCCTAAACGGCTCATACAATTTTTTTGGTCAACCCCTTATATTAAAGCAAGATGCAAGTCTACACTTCACATAATTATTGCTTAATTTCAAATTCACGGTAGTGGTGTACACAGCCAAAATTATGAAAAGTTTGTCACTGTCCAAATAATTATGGACCTAAATGTATGTCTCCTTCCAGCCATCATAAGCATTGCCATACAGTGCCTTCTGTCCTATTAAAATTTTGCATTAAGATCATTGGGCAGTAAGGCTTTATTACTCTCACTTTCTCCCCATCCCAACATGTATCAATATTGCAGTTATCCTGTGGTTGTAAAAAGCCTCTGGATTTTCTGTCTTATACCCCTGTAAGGAATTATGGTACACATACTGTACCAATTTTAAAATTCTACTTGATATTTCTACATTTAGTTTTTCTTTACCCAACCATCACAATTTATATTGTATTATAGTGATACTGTACTTGAAAATGTAGATTAAAAAAATAGATTAATCTCATGGGTTGTTTATTTGCATGTAACATATTTTACTGAAAATTTTACGAAGAATTCCTGATCCAGGTGATTTTTGATACTTGATAATCAATGAATGTACTAATTAAGCCAGAGAAATATGTTTTTATACATTGTATCTAAACTCCAGAAGCGTACTAAGATACACAGAAATATTCCTGCATTGCTGTAACTTTTATTTTTTTCTTCAAACATTTTTTTGAATGATAAAACAACAAAACACGTGGCTGTAAATATATTGGGATCTGTGTTGTGGCTTATATGGTTGATCTGGTCATCCTCGTTCAATGTCTCTTCATTCAAATACAAGCAGTGTGCTGCCTTGCATTGGATACTTTGTTCACCTCAACACACATGCCACATCTAATCTTCATATGCACCAGCAAAAACAAATGATGATGAAAAAAAAAATACAAAAAAAAATAACACACACATACCCTACACCCAAGAGACCTGCCAAATGTCATGCTAAACATTTCCAGAATAATCTTGGCTGCACAAGTATACAGGTACAATGATTCTTTCTGTTATTCACACTCTGCTAGTGGAAGGTGAGATTTAGAAGAAGGCATTGGTTGCAGTGGACTAGTTGGTGGGGGCAGGGGTCAGCTTTATGTGTGGGAGATGCTGATTAGGCCATTTGGGCAACATTGGGGTCCTTCTTTGTATAAGGATTATTGATAATAATTGCACTTGATGGTCTCTTGTGAACCTTGTGAGACCAGAGAAGAATTTTTTTCCCCCTCTTTAAAGGTCATAACTGATCACATGATTTTAAACAAATCAGTTAGATTTGGAAACTGCATGAATGGCTTTAAGTGGAAATGCTTCAGCTTGCATTTTTCACTAGTGAGGGAATCGCTATTGGAAACAAGAACACTGTAAATTTATCCTGACAGAATAAATGAAGGGAACGAGCAGAATGTCTGACTGCTTATTTGCAGGAAACACTTTAAATGCATCCCCCATGAAGCTTTAAGAGAAAAATACTTCCGCTTTCGATGATACCTCCATGGCTTTTTTATTATTTGTTAACAAAAACAGGGTAACAGATTTCATACACATTGCTTTGTCCTATTATTACATGGAATAAGACTTGTTATGAGAGACTTATGAAAGACTTGCTAAGAGTATGCAAATAATATAAGCAGATGCAATATTAAAACATGTCTATGATCAACACTGCAGGTGTGCTTTGAATTCTTTTATTCATTGTGCACCTAAAAGAAAAGTAGATTCTGGAAACAAATGAAATTTGCGAGATCAGTTTACGCTCAAAAAAAAAAAAAAGATATTCATAATTGTGACTTTTCTATGAATGCAAATCTTAGCCTGGTTTCAAATGTTTTATCTAAGCTCAAAAAAAAAGTTAGTGTGGGAATTTGTCTTCCTTTTCTGGCAAGCAGATTGCAGTTAATTAACTGCTCCGAGTTAAATTGATAAAGTGGCAGCGCTGATCCAAATTGCTGTTTTCTGCCTAATTTATTCTTACCTCAGTATTTATCTTTTGAAGCTTGTAATAGAGGCTTTTCCTTATTTGTCCCTCAGTTGTGAAATTGAAACTTGCCGTGAGACAGCTCAAGTATGGTTGTCTGAATTGTCCAATGCTAATTTGGGAGCCTACAAATATTCTACCAGAGATGAAATCCACTGTTGCTTTCTTGAGTCTGGCAGGATTTGTGAGTAGGTCTCCAATCCTGCTGTTACAACAAATAAAAGTGCACTCAGTCAAGCTTTGTGAGAAAAAGATACTTTGCCTGAGACCTGGTGAACTAAAATGCAGATTAATATCTCAGTCTTATATACAGTAAACTTGTCAGGTACACCTTTCTTTAGAATGCTTCGTCAATGTATTAATTAAAAGTAAATCTCTGTATGGGAATGCATGCTGTTTCATTAGTTATGGTAAAAAAAAACACAATAGGGCTTTGAGGACTTTCAAAACTAAAGCTGATGTTATTTTGGAAGAATTAAGTTGGGCTTTTGTTGGGCTGAATTGCAGGTGAATAGGCTTTTGGGACAAGATAGTTTATTGATGATATTATCGTAAAAGTTAGGAGCAAATACAGGTAGGCTTTTCAGTTTAAAGCAAACAACAGCTATACTATTTCTGGTGGTTAGAGTAAAAGTAATTTTGTCTTTAATGTATGAAAATTTGTCTAATGCTGATAATAGCAATGGCATATTAAAAAAAAAAAGTTTTTTTTAAAAGAAAATCTTATTACTTGTCAGGGCCATGGCTTGGCATTTTCTAGACTCATGTTTTGGGTCTTAAATTCGTGTTTAATAAATGTCAGGGTCTGGATTTTGAACATTTCTCAGCATGGGCTGCAAGGATTAGTTTTCCCTAAGGTGAAACTTCCAAGTGGAGTAGTTCTTTCTGCGTGAGCCTGCAGTCCTCTGGTAAATGAAGATTGGGTCTTGACAGACAGCGACTGAAGGAGCTGAAAGGCGGACAAAAGGTTTGGACATGTAGAGAGCAAGAGAGAATCTTAAGTATGTCGCTGAAACACTTAAGAGAACTTATTTAAGCAGTGCTTGATGGATTTGAACAAAGGGAAGAAAAATCCAGCTTCTTGTTTTAACAAGCAAACTTATGTGGCCCATCATAGTTCAACCAAAATAAAAAACAAGCCTTACTAATTCATTTGAATTTCTTATTGACAGAAGAGTAAAATGTATATTATGTTATGATAATTGATTTTTTTTAAATGGCCTAAGGACATTAATACTTGGCAATCCATACATTTTATAACATTAATAATACTAATGTGTTCTTTGCATGCATGTCATATTTTTCTGTCTAAGCTAATCTCACAAAGACATTTGACTAAAAAAAACAGTTTCCATGGAGATAATTGTTTCTGATCACTGTTTTTATTTACCTCTGCATTTATGGACTTGAAGCATTTCATATGTTGGAATATACAGGTCAGCATGCTGTTGGTGCACTCTGCATACAGAAGCTGCCATTCTGAACTGAACATTAGAATTTACACCAAACGGCAGTCTTATGGATCATCAGTTAAAGTTAGTTTATGCAGACATCTCAGACAACCTTCTTGCTTGTATTCATGCCTTGCATGCCAAATCAGCGTATATCAAGACTACAGAGCGGGGAGAAAGGTTTTTGGTAGTGTATTTTTTTTGTATAACAGGTACATGTGTTTGTTGGAGTAGTGGTAGCATTTGAAATGTGGGCATAAAAATATTTTTTTTTTCTGATCAAAATTTATTATACGCAAAAATTCATGACTTAATATCTTAAAAAATATTTTTAGTGATGAAACAAGTAACTGTTCTCCTATTGTGTGCACTTCCTTAACTAAATCATATCTTAGGTAGACTTCGTAAAATGGATCACAAAGTTGGGCATTTTTAGATTGTATTATTAAATAATTAAATGTTAAACAAACAATGGTTCAATTAAAAAGAAAAGTTGGCTTCCAATAGTGAAATTTGTGAGAATGAATACTAGCATCCGCATAGGACTAGAATGTTGGCAGATAAATGTTGTTTGCATTGTTAACATTAGAAGGTCATGATTGGTGCATCTGTATGCATTTTATACTGTGCTGTTTAATCAAACACCTAGCTAATCTGGTTTTATACTACTCATTGTTTGTATAGCCCTCCAAAATACAAAGGGGCTCTTTTAAGTAATCTGACAGGATGACTTATGGCAATGTTGCATTATGCAACTTTTCCAGTGATTTTCAGTTGTCACCTTCAATTAAATAATTCAGTCATCACCTTCAAATAAATAACCCAGAGGCAGTAAGTCGCGCGCCTGTGATGCCAGTTGCACAATGTTACATGTGCAGTTACTCAGTCCAGCAAGTCCATGACTTACTTCGACAGAATCATAAGGATTTGATTCATGTGTTTATTTGTTGGGGTGGGTTTGTGTGCATGATAGCTGACAACCAATGAATGTTTATCTGGAAGAACAACTCATAGAATGCACCATCAAAGAATAAGGAACATGTGTGTTTTGGACATCAGAAACAGAAGAGAGGTTTGTCTACCTGATGTCTCGTATTTTATTTGCCACGACAAACTGGGGTGGGGATGGCCAAGATTATAGCCGAACTTGCTGCTATTGGCTCTAAGAAAAAGAGGGTGAATTTAACTATGCTGGGTGGTTTTCACTCAGACGATATGTTAGACAGCGAGTTTCCGTTGTTTAAATTGACATGGTCCAGCGACTAGACTGAAAGCAGCAAATCTGACATATTGCATGCATAGAAGTTGTGTAATGTGACAGCATAACTCAGTTTAGTTCTCTTTTATAGTACATCATTGTTATGGGTGGTTTAATGCCTTAGACCAGGGGTCCTCAATCATGGTCCTGGAGGGCCGCAGTGGCTGCAGGTTTTTGCTCCAACCCAATTGCTTAATAAGAAGCACTTAAGTAACATTTCTGCTTCACTTTACTGGTCTCGTTCGTTAAGATTTTGAACCCTTAGTGCTTATTTTAGTCTTAAACAGCTGTATTCTTGGTTTTTAATTGTTCCTAATTAGTAATAACATGCAAATTACAAAAGAGACCAGCATCTCTCCATTTAGCTTGTTACCATTTACACCTGTGTGTATTTATCAGGCACTATTGGGTTTACTTAAATACTTAGAAGGGAAGTGCAGAGAAAAAAGTGAAGGGCTGAGAATTACTCATCCATTTTAGCCTTCAAATCATTTGGATGATATCCTTAGAAAGGGGAAGAAAATCTAGGATATGAGAATTACCTGACATCGCAGAGTTAAAGCACTAACAAGCCATGAAATTAAATTATTGGCAAGAATTGCTTTCTAATTAAGCAACTGTGTTAGAACAAAAACCTGCAGCCACTGTGGCCCTCCAGGACTGTGATTGAGGACCCCTGGCTTAGACAAATGATTCTTTATGTTCATGGTTTTCTTTTAGAAATTTGCATTTTTGTATATTTTATTCTAATTTATTTTTTCTTATTCTAATTCAGAAATGTGTGTTTTATTTATTGATCTGTTTGATGTTTAATGACTTAATAGTTTGTCCATTATTATTTATTTCATTTTTTTTTCTGTGCTTTTATACTTTTTGTACCCTTCAGAATATTTGTGAAGCACTTTGAGTATGGGAAAGGTGCTATATGTAAAGTTTCTTATGGACAAATTCAAGTTTAAACTATAAATAAATATGTAACAAAAAAGAACATAGACAAAAATACAAAAAGTAAGACTAAAATCAAAAAATACCTGTTTGCATAAATAGGCCTTAAAACCATACATAAAACTAGCGAAAGTGTTCATTTATGAGGTCATCCAGAAATTAAGACAAGTGATTAAAACATGTGATTCTCATATGCCCAAATTCAGATTGGCTCTGTAGTATTGGGTAATTGTAGTCAAGTTACAGCTGGACCCGAGATTGAAGGTGGGCATAAGTATGTCCAGCAGTTCTTATAAGCACAGTAAAGCAAGCCCACAAAGACACTAAAAAGTCAAATGAGAATTTTAAAATTGATTATGTGTTTGAGTAAATGCCAACATAGCACTGTAGGCACAGGACTGATGTGGTCCTTCTTTCATGCTCTCTTTAATATCCGGAGTGTACTGTTCCGGCTTGTAAAAAGTTCCATTAAAGTGAGTACTGTATTGCAATATTCAAATCATGATAATGTAAAGTCATGGAGAAGTTTTCCAACATCAAAATCAAAGGAGAAGCAGGAAACAACCTTATTGCCTAATTCAGAGACTTAAGTATTTCCCAATTCGCAACAGGTGGCCTTGCCAACCATCTCATTACTTAAGTGCTGGACCTGGTATTAGACATACTGGAGTCTAATATAAGAAATTATTTATCCAAGCTCTTAATTCCATGAAGCTTAACTTTTTAGGTATGATATTGTTGCAGGAGTAATTTGGTTTTTATTGATATTCGGCAAGTATCAATGCCATAGTACTGGAATTGCTTTCGAAGGCATTGTGTCAAACAACCAAGAGTAAACCATGTACATCTGATAATTAACCCTTCTTTGACTCTGAATCTTTGAATTCAGCTGAGAGAGACTCTGAATTTACAGTAAAATATGACGATCTTAAAGTGCAATAGCTTTTATTAAATGCTGTTGGAGAATGGAATGACCTGTTGTATGCAAAACAACAGTCTTATCCAAAAGTATTAGGTGATTAAGTAAACCAGCATCAGCAGGACTCTGACAGCCATTTATAATTCTAAGAAGTGCTGTTTCATTGATGTGACTGTTTCTGAATCCTGATTGGAATTTCTTATGGTGGTTGTTAAGATTAAAATTATTATGCATTTGTTTTCCCACTATACTTTCCTGAAACATTTATTAGTTTGGCAAAAGTAGTCCATCAGCTGTGACAGAAATTTACACACGGAACATGCTCAGTAATTTGTTATTATAAATTCCATCCTGGCATGATTTGCCTGGCTCTGTAGCTCAAAACGAGGCTTGCATCCAAAATTTAGTCTCAGGCTTCTCTGTTCCCTACCATCAAGGGAAACATACCCCAAGCTTATAAAGCAGACTTTCAGTCTACATGGACTCAACAGAAAGAGATAAAGGCTACAAAATTTCAAAACTGAAGGAAGGGAACCAATAAACACTTGGTCAACAATGATAAAACAGGTTTCATTTAGAAATCAAAAGTACATTTCATTTATGTTAAACAATTATCAAAAACAAAGGCTAAAAAGGAGCTGAAAAGGATATACCTAAGAAGGACACTGAAACAAAAGCAAAACCAGTCCACAATTCAAAATATCTTAATCCTAATTCAAACCAAAATATCCAAAGAAAGGGAAAATAGAAAGTCTGAAGTTCAAAGTCGAGCCAACAGAAAGAAGCTTAAAGCTAATTCTTAAGCAGCCATCATAGATCTACTAGACTCTTAAGTAGCACTTTAGATGGCATCCCAGCTACAATGTCAGGGGCGGGGCTCAGCACAACCAAAGGAACAAATTTAAAGTAAAATATTCATTAACACAAATCAAGAAAGGCAAACAAAAACATAATCATTAACAATATTCATGAAAAATAGCACTAGAACACACTTAATCTGGGGGTGAAACTCTCATTATATGTAACACGTCAGCTGTGCGTTTACCCCATCATTCACTTTTGACCCTAATTTTTAAAGCTGGAAATGATTATTAATACAGTATATTAAAATATTTTAATTTGTAAAAGCTTTTTTGTGAAGACTGAGTGCCTTTAACTTTTTTATTCAAAAGAAATCTTGTTTATTAAGCATACATTTATGCTCGTTGCTTTTCAAAATGAATTCTCAGTCAAACAAAACCAGTGATTTATGCAGAAGAGTAAACACTTTCCTTCGGAAGGTAAAAGATTTGGACGTTCAATAAGTGGCAGTGAAGCTTGTAGTCAGCACAGTTATAATGTATCACCATGTGCTAAAATACTACATTTAGGTAGCACTTCATCACCATAAAATCTCTTAGAGGGAAGCTTAGAGCTTGTAATTCACACTTAGTATATAATTTATTAATGAAGATTGGAGAAAAACAGATATCACATCTATTGGAAGCTGTTGAACTTTTTGATTGTCCTCATTTTTTCTAAACCCTGGCACAGTTTGAATATTCATGGGACTGTTTATACTTTGTATTTCAGAGTAGAATGGACTTCGGGCATTCTGCAGGTGTGTTTCAGTTGTGCCTAGTATTCCTTAACATTATTCATTGAACAAATTTTGAACAGTGTACAACTTTCAGGGCTGGGATTTGTTTTTCTTGAGGCTGATTTTTTAATTAAATGGCTGTGCTTAAAATCATTGTTTAATGATAACTCTTTCTGGGTCAACATTTTGTGGTGTTTTTAACTTCAGCTATTTATTTTCTGAGCTGTGCTGTGAAACTAATACGGTATAACTGGTGTTCTGTATTTTCCTATGGGTAATAATTGCATTTTATATATATATATGTATATATACGTATATACAGAGTATATTCTTAATTCTTCTCACAAAATTCATTTAAACTAAAATTTGATGAAAGTCAATCCAATATAATTGAAGTAATACAATAATTTTAAAATCTAAATTACAAACCCTAATATTCCAGACATATGGCTGAATATAGTATAGCATGTACTATATGTATAAAAAATTAATAAATAAAAGAATCATATCTAGTTATAAAAAAGTAGATTCAATTAACCAGAAATCAGACTGTAATTCTCAAGACTCAAAGCGTACTAAGGAAGGAACTGTTTAGTGATGGAGGTTTCATTGTCCTTTGTAGAACTTGTGTCTTTGCCACGATTTTTTTTGTATAGGCACTTCTGGAAAAAGGTCTAGTTTTAATGGAATGCAGGATCATCATAACTATTTTGATTGTGAGAAAAGGTTATAGGTTTTGTTAACGTGGAACCTTCTCAAGAAAAAAAGTCAGCTCTGGTCTACAGAGGGAATGGTGCTTTAAACAGCAAGAAAATTTTATCTCAGTAAATGGTGTGTTTGTGTAGTATGACTGGGCATATTTTGTATTAATGTTGCTTCAAGGGTAATACATACTGTACACAGTTAAGTGAACTCCATAAACTGTACATTTTTAAATAGTTCTGGGTGCTAAACATGGCATTTTGTTCTTAAAACCCCTTAATCCACCTTGAACTGGAGTGAATCCCAGTGACACTGAGCACAAGCCGAAAAAAAAAAAAAAAGCCCTGGATATGTGGCCATTGCAGTGCACACTCACTCATACACCATAAAAAACGAGTCACTTTGAAACCATCAAGCAATTTTTGGGAATGTGGAGGGCAGCCAGACAATGGGGAGAATATACAAATTCCCCATGAACTATGACCAGGTACAGAATGTGAGCCCAGAATGCTGGGCACTACCCACTGGCCCATTGTGCCACCCTTGGTTAAATATCATACTCTGAAATTGTAGACTGTTGTCTCTGAGAGAAGCAATAGTACAGATATATAGTAACATACTAGCTTTGCACATTATTTAGGAACAATCTCTTTTTGAGTACCTGTATAATGACTTTGGTTCCTAATGCTTGCTTTTGATTGAATTATATTGTACATTAAACACACTATGTGCCTGTTTTGTACATAGGATTGGCACAGTTGCACAGCAATATATGGCCTCCATTAATTAAGGCTTGTGACAGAGACAACTTGCTTGTGTACCTGCATATTTGCCACCCAGAATCTCCAGGAGATACAGAGCATAGTGTAAAAAGAGGCATCTTATTTGCTGCCATTAATTGGGTATAAATATTTAAAGCTCACCAAGTGTTTCAATTAAGTGTAACTGTGTATCTTGTAGTCCTCCTGCTGTGTTATTGTCCTCACGCTTTTGGGTTTTATATCAAAATTCAATGATTTGAACATGCTGAATTATTGATACATTTCTTGTAAAAATGCAGCAGTAGCCTGGAAGTATCAATAAAACATTTCATTAGTCACATATACTATATTAAGAATGAAAACCACCATGAACCATTGCTAAATCCATGGTGCAGTTTGATTACTTTGGATCACCCACCCAACCCATTCCACTCCCATCAGCAGTGCAAACGCTGAATGTACTAATACTGTACAAAGATTCAAATGACTGAATGAAGCTTTATCTTTATTAGTTTTTAGGTGTTGGTGATCAGTACATACTAATGATTTCCCTTGAGCCAAGCCATTAATTTAATGTTCTTTACGATGGATATTAGCACTTCAATTACATCACTAAGGGGTTTCTTAGATTAGAAAAAAAGTCCAGTATTGGATCTTGGTAGATCTTTCAATGAGTTTGTGTAAAGAACTTGAGTACCTGTTAGAAACCTGGCTGCTGATAATATGCAAAATGCTGTAAAATATTCTTTGGCAGTAGACAATCAGAAGCTACAGCATGCTAGGAAAAACAATTAATTGATTAGCTTCTAATTAATTACTTATTGTGGGAACCGCATGTTCCTGCCTCATTAATTCTCATTGACATATCCACTGCCCTCCTTCTCCTATGTACATGCATGGCCTTTCTCTGTTCTGTAACCTGCTGAATTTGTTTGTAAAACACTGTGCTAGTTACTACTCTGCAGTCTATATAACCTCACTCTTCATGTGTTGATGTGGCTTATAATTCGTCACTAACCTTTTGTTCCTTTTAGAGTTCTTCTTTTTAACATTACCAGGAAATGTAAAAAATGTAACGGTGCATATACTGTGGTTAATTGCTGTGGATAAAATTTCTGCACCAAAACTATAATTTCTTTTGGTAATATCTGGCATTTAAAACACACTGGTAAGCAGCTGATTAAGCAGTGATGTGATGCCCTTTTTTGTATTATTGATGAAATATGTGGTATTTCAACACAAAGCTTTGTCTAATGATGTATCTCGAGTATACTGAAAAATATTGAACTGTGGGATGAAGCACCTTGTGATGGTGCACTGTATTAAACCTGCTGTATAAATTAAAGATTGATTTGTTGGTGGTATGAGAGGCTTCAGAGCACAGCACAAGGCAGAATTTAATTCCAACTTTTAACAGCATGCTTTGAGATCATCAAATATGAAGTAATATGATGCAAATATCGCCTGAATACTGTGGTTGTTGCTTATTTTAGAATATTCTACAATATTGTAAAAAAAATATAAGCAAAGGCATGCATGTTTTCCATGGCTGTATAAACATCTATGCTTTCTAAGCACATTCCTCCATTGCTGCCCTATGTGTAAATTAAGGATATTTGAACAGAAGCAAAAAATGTAAAACCTACTTGGATAGAAACTTGTGTGTTGGAACATACTCCTTCCCCTCCTGGTGAAAATTCTTTCCTTTATTCTCCCATAATAATAAATGAAACCGGCTCTTTACTGGTGCTGTAATTCATGCGGTGGAAAGCCTACTCTATGGAGTAAATCAGTCTGGGTAGACCTCTACGGTAGAGCCAGCGTCTTAGGAGCATTGTATTGGCAGTCTGCAAGAAATTAAAAAAATCCTAAAATGTATTGTTTTAAATGTATTTGTTTGTTCTTTTTTAAATAGACATATTCCATTTTCCTTAAAGTGTCATGTCTTGATGGCTGACTTAAAAATTGATTTAAAATACCAGTATCTACTTCCTGTTTTTTTTTTTTTTCTGGCTGTCAGGATTAAATAACTCTCATTTCAGCAAGATTTTCCAGGATATACATGAAGTCAGAAGATAAAGCTCTGATCTATTGATAGTTTCTAATTTGCAGATTTTTTACTGTTAATATTAACCTGATTTATTATATCATTGATCTTGTTGCAGTCACTAGCTATTCCTGCAATAGGAGTGTTTCATTTAAGGAATGCTCTTTTACTTGAGCACCCTTTTGTTTCTCCATGGGATGTGTTTTTTTTTTTTTTTGTTAAAATGTCATGACAAACTAATCTTCTCTCATACCATAAAAAATCTATAATATTGAAATTACTATTGAACTTTTTTATAATTTTAAGAAAACCACAATATCTGTTAAACATTCTATAATAAGACTAATTACACAGTCTTTGACTGCATTTTAATTAGCACGAGAGTCTATTGACTACAGTTTTGGACAGTCATTGCCAGCACATTTCTTTATTTTGGTTTGGTAGCTATTTAGGCTAATGTTCATATTCCTGGAAGTGGCCTACAAACTTAAACAGGCTAGAGAGAAAATCTTATACCACTTCTATTTAGCATTCCTAACTATGTGGAATGAAAGCAGCCACTGAATCAATTTTAATATTTTTAAAGCTTGGAAGTCTCTTTAAAGATGACAGGCCCATGAAGTGTGGTTTAGTGGCTTAGAATTTAAATTCTAAATTTGCAAGTTCAGTTCCTGATTGTGTCTTACAGTGTGACCCATATAAAGTCACTTAACCTGCCTGTGCTCCAACTGTAAAAATAATTCCTTTAAACAGGTGTAACATATCAGTCCATAGTAGTCAGTGTGTTGTTCTACAGTATGCTGCAGTGTCCTGGGGAAGCAGCTTGAGCTCAAAAGATGCACACGGCCTAAACAGATTTATCTGGAAAGCCTGCACCATCACACAGCTAACACTGGACACACAGGAAGCTGTTGTTGAAATGAGGATAGAGGCAAAATTGAATGCCGTCATTTAAAATCCCCTCCATCCCCTCAAGGAGGCACTCTCTTGGAGCACTTTTAGCCACAGGCTTATTCCACCAGGGTATGCTAAGAAGCACCCCTATGGATCTTTTCTGCCCACAGCTATCAGGCAATTTAGTGCTTCCTCATTAAGTACTCTTTAACTTTATTTTGAAATTTCTGCACAAGATACATTTATTTATTTTATTTATCAATTGATTGATTGATTGGCTGTATCATTTGTCTTGTGACTTTGCATCCTTGCTTTTTTATATTTCTGCTGCTATATACCTCTTAATTTCCCCCTGGATTAATAAAGTTCATCTAATCTAATGTAAAATCCTGATATTGTAAGTCACCTTGGATGAATGCAAATATAATAATGTTTTTTCTATGCATGTGAGTTTCAGCAAAGAACAAAAGATTTAGCTCAAACTCTAATACAGTGGAACCTCGAGATACGATCACCTCTGTATACGAGAAATTCAAAATACGAGGAAAGTATGAGCGAAAAATTCAGATCTAAATACGAGCATTGGCTCGCGTAACGAGCCACGAGCCAGGCTGTGGGTATAGCTCGTGGCTTAGCAAGGGGGCGTGGTAGCAGTTGCGAGCCGCGATCTGCGGTGTCTGCGTTTCTCAGTTAAGTGCACAGGTGGGAAACTGCCCACATCCATGATTGTTCCTGTGGCTGATGGGCTGCAGCTGCCATGTCCTCCCCGCATATATAGAGAAGCGCGAGCCGGTTAAGGGGGAGAAAAAGTAAAAGGAGAGAGAGAGAGAGAGAGAGAGAGAGAGAGAGAGAGAGAGAGAGAGAGAGAGAGAGAGAGAGAGAGAGAGAGAGAGAGAGAGAGAGGCGAGTGAGAGAGGCGAGTGAGTGAGTGCAGGCTCGCGTGTAGCTGAACAGTGAGCTGAACAGGCGAGCCAAACAGCTGAAGCAGGACGGTGTAGAGAAGGTCAGCTGCATTAAGAGTGTCTCGCCTGTTGCAGAGCCCGCAGGTGAGACGCTAACAGAGAAGAAGCACCGGGGATTGTCATCTGTTTTTTAAAGACGGCATCCTTTTGACGTTTTAACCTCGTGTTAAAGGATTGTTATTCTTGTGTATTTTAAACCTCCACTTCACAACTGTTTTAAGGATTATTTATTTAAAGATTTATTGAATGCTCTACTGCACTTTGGACACCTGTTTTGATTCTTTTAATAATCAGTTATATTATTTACCAGTGTTATTTATTAAAGGTAGACTACAGTATATATAATTTATCAGTGTTATTTGTTAGGAAAATTGATTTTTATGTTAATATATTTGGGGTGCAGAACGGATTAACTGGATTTCCATTATTTTCAATGGGGAAGTTTGTTCTAGATACGAGAAATTCGCTATACAAGCTCAGTTCTGGAACGAATTAAACTCGTATCTAGAGGTTCCACTGTATTTGGCTTTGTTTTCCTTAGTATAAGTAGGATAATAAAGCCATGTGTGTAGAAATTTTGCATTGTTTTTGAAGATAAGAAAATGTGTCCGTAATAACAATAATACTACTTGTCTTTATTATGGGATCACATTTCTATCCAATGTTTAAATACAACTGTTTATTTAATTTGGTAATTAAACACAGAAAATTATTTTGGGAGGTCAGCTGAAAACTATACTGGTAGAAACTACAGGACCAAGCTTAAGGAAAGCAGATTTGTTTAAAATTAAGATGTATTGAACTTAAATGTTGCATTACAATATGTAAAACACAATCCAAACATTCAGTCATACAGAGTTAAGATGATTAAATCATAATCAACAGCTAAAGTTGGGGCTGCCTAGTTTGAGGAGCTATGAGAACAAAATACTCAAAGGAGTTACAGCTGTTGACCTTATTGAGAACTTCATGTACGTCAAGTGATTTATTCCTCCAGCAAAGACTCTTAATGCTAAAGTCCTCTCTGTTTAAAAGAAGTTCTCGGAGCAGCTATTGTATCATATGAATCAAACACAGATTTGTATAATGTTATGGCTTTATTTAAGACTTTCAATAAATGGGCAAATTATTGAAAAGTATTCTTTACTTAGTTAGAGTATGCTTGCATGAGTTCATTTCTATGCAAATAGATCTCTTTTTGAAAAGTGACGGGTATTAAAAAAATCTAACAGAAAACAAAACCGAATAGTTCTTAACTCCAATTTGCCACCTTTTAATGTATACCTTAATCAGAGTTTTCTTGTGCAATTATTTATTACAGCTTCTATTTGTGAATCTTATCACAAAAACAGTAGCACATGCTGGTTTAAACAACATTTTCAGTTTTGCTTAGGGTTAGCAATCACTTCAATTTATTTTATTTCGGCTCTTTTCACTAATATAAAAATATATAAACTAGTAATAGAAAAAATGCAATGCAACATTTGTATGTATGTATGGGACACATGCAATCTATACAAAAAGGGCATTAGAGAAGCTAATCCTGAATTTAATTTTCCCACAGGTGGGAAGTAAAGAAGCAAGACTGAAGGTATTAGTATGCATGACAAAGCACCCAGAATGAAACGGACAACAAAGGCTAAAGGTAGCATTTATTTATAACACCTATGGATAAAAAGAGTACATGCTATCACACCCAAAATATTGTATGACTGACTTTGCAAACATAATCTTGATGTATAGTAAATCATTTTTACTATATAATCATATTCAACGGTGTCTCTGTGCCCCCAAAAAACATTCTTGGATACACCTTACCCAGAAAGGTCGGTACAGAAGAAACAAAAATAAACGTTCTTTGAAGGCCAGTGCTCTCTCTGTAATTAACATTTTGACTGTTATATTTTTAAAGTTGAGCCAATGATAATGTAGCTAAAGTTTTTCTCTATTAATTCTTTTTAGCCATAGTTGCAGGAGCTTCACTATGGTGATCTTAATTTTAGCTGATCGTTTAACTTTATATTTACAAGGGACAATTTCTCAGTACCTTGCTGCCCTGCACACTGGGAATGTTGTGCAGCTGTGTCCTCGTCAGAGATGGTGATGAATGAACCCTCTTGCATTCGCTTTGCCTCAAGTTCCGCGAAATCACAGAAATATTAGGAAACTTTGCCAAACTTAGTGAAATACATTGAAGTCAATGAGGAAGAAGAAAGTGAATTAGTTTTAAGTCATTTATGATGCAATGGTCTTTTGATGTTTCCATGAGGGCTAGGGAAATGTCTGCTAATTATGCTTGCTCATAAATGTGACCTGAGCTAACCACTGTGCCACACAAACAACCCACCCCCCTCAAACAACAAAAGATTTAGGTGGAATGATAACCGCAAACAAAACACAACAAATGAACACAAACTAGCAAATGGTAAAAAAAAAAAATTTATATATATATATATATATATATATACTCTTGTGTAAATTGATTGAAACAAACTCTGAAAAAAACAAAAATCAGTTTTGCTCAATTTTTTTATTATGAATAATATTCATATATTCACATCAGTACATGATATGACCTCCTTGACTCTTGAGAACCATCTGGATGCGATTTGGCATAGAATCCAACAATTTCTTAGAGAATTTTGGGGTCTCTGTATCAAACTTGAATTAGTGACTGAATGATCTTTTCTATGTGGTTGTGCAGTCCATTACCTAAAGTCGTTACTTACAAATAGACCATAATACATTTCAGAGTTTCTTTCATATATGCACATACTCTGCATCCTTCAAACTCTTATCAGTACAACTAACTAACATCTCCAGAGAGTGGGATGCAAGGGATTTGCATTATATAGGGTGGTCCAGATCTGCAGTAACTATGCAATTATTTTATTGCATTGCATTAAAAGTTGCATAGTTAGATCTGGACCACCCTGTATACTCGGTGGCAGTACTTGACTTGTGCCAGTACTCTGAACTTGCCTGTTTGTGCTTCAAAGTAACAGCAGCTAATGCATGCATACTGGTGTATACCTGCACAGTGTGGTGGTGCATACCTTCACAGGGGAATTGATCTGTAAAGACATTGTATGCATTGTGTATAATGCATCATGAGGGAAAAAGAAGAATGTGACACAACAGGGAGTACTGGACGTTATTTATTTTAATTTCAAGCTGTGCTCGGAGGGCTGTCCTATCTAACTTTGGCTGCTACAGTTCCGTGATGTGATGCTGGCCTTGCAAAGCAGCATGGGCACTGGAAAAAGAAAGTTTACCCAAGTCAGCTGTATGGCAAATTTTCCGGAAAAAAATCAGTAAACAAGTTCACTGTCAAACCTAGTAAATTCACTGTGAAAAATGCTTAGATGAATTTCACTGATCAGAAATAGTCAGAGGTGGTTCTCAAATTTTGCTTTTCCTGAGCTCTTTCAAAAGCTTATGTAACTGAATTTAGATATATTGTCCATTTACTGTCTAAGAGAGGCATTTTCAGATGACATAAAAATGGGAGTTGGGAAATTGCTGAAACATAACATGAAGAAAAGAAAAAAATTAGAAAATTCTACACACGATAAGACATAGCATTTAATAAACAAGATAAAGAAAGAAAAGTAAACAGACAATGATCCACCACGCACCTCCAGCACCATCTTGGAAACATTATGTAATGGCCCATTGTAAAGAGGGAGAGATCAAAAACTACAGTGGATAGAGTGACAGGAGAAAATAATCCTCTGGGGGATATCTGATTTGTCACAATATATCAAAAGTTGACTGACCCGGGCCAAACAACCCACATCCTCTTTGGCGAGTATTTTTGTATATATAGTACAAGGGTGCGTGCTAGCATATATTATAGGGGACATATTATAGTATGGCCTGGTAATGCTGCCATTGGCCCCCAAACACAGTTAAACCTTATTCCGTAGGCCATGGTAAATAATTGGTAGTATAGTGGTGGCCCTGAGCAGCTATAGTAAGTCTGAAGAGAATTTAGCCTTTGTCACCTTTGACCTGCAGGGAAGCAGTTTTTTAATGTTCCTTTATGTATGTTTTGTCGATGTTTGTTTGCTTTTGTTCTTCGTTACTTGGCTTAAGAAAGCATTCTTGTCCATCTAGAATGTTGGTTATACTTATGTAAAATATTTTTTAAAAAGCTCATTGGTATTTTCAAGATGAAGGGTGGCTAAATAATAGTAAAGCAAATGACAAAATAGAGCACAAACAACTTGTATGTCAGAAATTCCGTATATTCAAGGCTATTATGACCTTTAGTCATTGTCTCATAAGCATTTAGCAAAGAAAATTACAGCTCAGCATTGTATTACATATGATAGATGGTTTTAAATTAACAGGAGTCTGGTAAGTAAAAGTTAAGGCACAAGAGTGCGGGTGTAGTGAACCATTGTTCTAATGTGTCTAACTTTTTTGAGTTCCGTTTCATAATGAGTATATTGCAAAACACTTGCATAATGCTTGTAAGACAAATACTTAATAGAATTGAAATGGGTGACTGATTTTACAAACATAACAGAAACAGAAAACACTGAGTTAAAAAGAAACCAAGGCCCGTTTAGGGAATGTTAATGAAGTCAAAATATTAAAATTAAATGTGCTAAATAGCAGTTAAGTATGTAGAGTCTCAAATTTATATTTATAAAGTGGGGGGAAAAAACAAAACCTTACTACTCTCTTTTACTTTGAGTTTTATTATGCCTGATCATATATTACTTTGGTAATTATTCTGTATGCTGAGTAAAACAAAAGCCACTTGTCCCACTCTTAACCCCTTTTGACATGGGTCATAGTTATACAGTATTACTGTTATTCTGGCGGGGCAGTGTGATACAGTTTTACACTTTATAGGTGGGGTCGAGTTAGTGATTCATGAGGGAGACTGTATATTGCTCACTATAGGGAATAGTAAGCATTATCTTCACTAAATGGATGTGGAAATGCATTGGCCGGGTTTCATGACTGTGATTTATGAAGAAGATGTTGCACAAAGCTGCTTTTTCAGTATGGTTATAAGTATTTCATGGCTGTGTTTCAGGTTTACTTCAGCTATAAATTTTAAACCCAGAGAAACATCAAGTATATTTACTGTTCTTACCTGAACAGCAGTCTGTGCTGGCACAAATAGGATGTTTTGGTTCATTTTTGTAAGTTTATACTTGGCTGAAGCTTTTGCCATTTTGACACTCAATTTTCATTATAAAATATTATGTTTATGTTTGTCATGTAGAGTAAAATGCTTAAAGGTGATTAAGGAGTTTTTCCACTGTATGTTCAGTAGATCTTTCACCAGATTTCAAGGCACATGATCATAGACTACACTAATTAATCTACATGGTCTCATTTTTTCCCTGTTCATATTTTGTCTTCTATGCCAGTGGTCCCCAACCTTTTTGACAGCAAGGACCGCTTTACTAGAAGCAAATTTTTCCAGGGACCGTTGTGGGTTTTGGGGGGAAGGTTGAGGATTTGGGGCAGGTTCGTAGGGCAGTTTTATACACAATTTACATTACATTTCTATTATTATTAAGTTATAATATTGTAATAGAAAGTATACAACTTACCATAATGCAGAATCAGTGGGAGCCCTGAGCTTGTGTTCCTGCAACCAGACAATCCCATTTGGGGACGATGGAAGACAGTGACACACAAAGTGTGTTGCTTATGTTAAGTCTACTCCGTAATCTCGTTTTGGTTGCTGTCACTGCACAAAACACTGCCTTACAAAGATAGGATGTTGGAAATGGAAGCAGATTTTTCAGTGCTTTTGTGGCAACCTCAGGATATTCCGCCTTGACTTTAATCCAAAACGTATGGAAATTTGAAGTTGTCTCAAACATACTTTTAAGGCCACCATCATTTGCAACCTCAAGCAGTTGATCCTCTTCAAGCACAGACAAAGTTGATTCACCTGGCTTATTCACAAATGGGTCACAGACCCATTCCTTCCCATTTTGGGGGTCTTTTGTGGTTGGGAATAATGCTCAAACTGTATTGAAAGCTGAGATAGGTGATCATACACCAGCTGGGAGAAAGAAGGCCCTGGCTTGGTATCTTTAATAACCTCTGCTAACGTTTGAAACATATAAAAAATCCCAATGTTCACTCGTCGACCCCATAAATCAAGTTTGGCTTTGAATGCAGCCACTTTATCTGCCAACTTCAACAACGGGTATCTTCTGCCTCTGCCCCACGTGCTGCTGCTCCACCGTTGCCTCAGATTTTCCTCCTCAGGCTCTTCCAGCACTCCTCCAGCCTGGCTGGATACTGAGTCTGCAGAGGGGGTAAAGGAGGGGTGCCTTAGTGCCTGAATGCCAGTTCATATTATGAGGTTTCTGAACTCTTTTGGGATTCCCAACCACCACCCACCCAACGGGAACATCACGCTGAAGTGCATCCCGAAGCGCGATTGCTTCACAGTAGAATTATGAGCCTGCTGTTGCCCTGGCAACAGATAAACAGTCTTAAACAGACGTGGTGATCGCACTTCGGGATGCTCGTCGGCATGTTGTCCCATTGACGGAGGTCCCAAGAGAGTTTAGAAACCTTACATTTTCTTGAATGAGTGCCGCATTAATAGCAATGCTTCTTGAACGAGCATCACTGAACCACATAAAAACTGTCTTCAAATGCAGCGGTTCGCATACGTTTGCAACCCGAGATTTTTCTTCTTTTTTTGCATATAACAAAGACATATGCATTGCATTTGTCATTCCAACAGATTGCACATCACAAACATTAACACTGTTATCGTTTTTTCGTGTCTGCCGTTTCTATAGGAGGGTGACAATGAGTTAAATTCCAATGGATGTTTTTCAAATGTTGACAAGCAATAAGCAAAATGTATCACTGAAAACCACAGAAAACAAACACAGCAAAAAAAAAAAAACAGTACAAGGAAAGTTCAAAGAAAGAAATTTATTTTACAATGTTTCTGTTTGGGGATCGTTGTGCGAATGTGCACAACTGAGCTGTGACCACAGATCTAACTGCTCTGTGGATGATTCATTCAAGCATTTCAAGGTCACTTCATTGTAATGAAAGTATCTGCTGAATGTACTTCATAGTAACGAGATTTCTATAGACTCATGTCATATGGGGAAACTGTCGGGACTATAAAAATACTTTGTTGTAATGCTCTCTCACCTCGGTCTCTCTCCTCTCTCTGTGCAGCTGCAAAGCCCTGCCTGCCAAGTGTTCTGAAAAGTCTGAGTGAGTCTCCGTTGCTGGCAGTTCTCTCGCGGCCCGACTGTCAGACAGCTGTGGCCCGGTAGTGGGCCGCGGACCGGGGGTTGGTGACCCCTGTTCTACGCTGTTTGCTGGTCCTTGTATTTGGCCGATACCATTCTCTAAGAACCCTGCACTTTGTGTTGCTCCCTTTCCATCTTTCTACTGGTAAAAATTCATATTGATGATGATGATGATGATGATTTGAATCATACTCCGCTGTTTGGGAGTCTGTCCAAGGAGAAAAGGAACAAAAAAGTTAAACAACAATTCATGTTAAGGTTTTTCCTCTAGTAACTTATTTAAACATTTTCAGCCACTACCCACAGGAGCACAAATCCTTCAAGCTGAGCAGAAAAATGCTAACCTTGCTAAACTGCAGACATTACAGCAGTCTCTGTGTCAAAAAGAAAGGACATTGCAGGACAGTATAAAGGTGTAGAGGAGTACAGAGAAAATGACAGATTTCATTGCACTTGATGAGCCATTACTGTCAGTTGTAGGGAATGCAGGGTTCTGCTGTCTCATGGATTACACTGAACTATGCAATCTGTTGTCTAGCAGACAATATTTTTCTGAAGTGGCTCTACCTCTGCTCTATAACAAAAGTTTTTGCACAGATACAGATGCTGCTGCAGTAGTTTAGTGTTGAGTTTAAAGACCTGACATCTGGACTTTGAATGTTTACCCAATGTCATTTTAGAGTCTGATAACACAGTGAGTTAATGACAAATTTAATCTTCAGTGTGTTGATTCTGCACTACGTGAAATTGCATGGCTCATTCACTGCAACCTCTTCTATTTAATAAAAATGGACTGAACAGGAAATCTTGCAGTCAAATCTTCATGCAGTTTTTTCAGTGATATACAGATATATTGAAGTCAATGCATGGATGTGTTTCCCAGGCTTGTCCTTTCTCACTCCCACACTACATCTTGTTGTGCATAAGAGTCTTTATGTTGCAGCATGGCATCTGTGCCCCTTTAGTCATAAGCATAAAAATTGTAGCTTACTCTAAACATTACTGTTAGCATAATCTCTCTCACTTCCAAGAGACTGAAAAGAGATATGAAAGGTTTACAACAAGATGTTTCAACTATGTGCAACAGTTGTTTTCCATGTTTCAGAATGGTGGGGAACAGATCTGTGCACACTCTGCAGGTCTTGAACTGCGAGTGAAATTAAATGAACATCAGTAGCATTTAACTCAGGGTCTGTTGGCAGTTAGAGACCTATGTGAAGAGATAGCTTGCAGATCAGCTGGTTCCCTGCTGCAGTAGCAGATGCCATTGCTGCTATCACGGTGCTAAGACTCATTCTTCACAGAAAAACAGCCTGACAGGGAACCAAAATATGATAAGCACTCTGTTAGATTTCCTAAACCTGCCGATTCTGTGATGTTGGAGTCGCAGCTACTGTACTTACTGACCGATACAGGAAGACAGTTAAGCCTTTCTTTAAGACACGAAGAAGTTGTCAGGGAGAGCTGCTTATGCCAGTAATAAGCTCCCACAGAGGGAAACATGCATTACTCCAGAAAAGACTGTGAAAGACAGAGCGAGACCATGCCAAAAGTCTGTGTAGAACTGTTGCCTAAATACTGGAAGAGCAGGTCAATCACAGGGAAGCAGTTTTGAATTCAGATGTATTTCATGTAAATAAGACTTCCTATACCAATCCGAGTCACATATCCTGAGGCCAGTAAACGATTCACTACTAGGCAAACAACAGTGTCTGATACTACTCTCTGGGTTATGCAGCTTCTAGCACCTTGTATTTTTTCAGTGTCATTTACAAATGGCTTTTTCATGCACCTTTGCAATTGATAAATAAGAGAAAAAAGACTGATCTGCAAATGCACCAAAATGTTGTTCTTTATGAAAAATCTTCTTCTTTCAGCTGTTCTAGTTAGGGGTTGCCACCGCAGATCATCTTTTTCCATATTTTCCTGTCCTCTGCATCTTGCTCTGTTATACCCATCACTTGCATGTCCTCTCTTATAAGATTTAGTTAATTGCTATATTATTAGTAGTTGTTAACTTGCCAAAACAGTTTTTGTTGCCCACTTGTTTTACATTTCAAAATGTTTTGTAATTCCATTATGTGCATCATTTTGACCAAGCTATACAGTAACTTCCTTCCTTTCTGTTTTAGCACTTAATAAATTATTCTTCCAAACCCTCTAGTACTACATACTCTTTTGTTCAAGTTCTTACATTCATTATCCTGGATTTTGTCTTGTGTGCCTTTGAACCTTTATCTTAAGCTCCATCTGTGATGTGCTTGACTTGACGCTCATCAGATATTTCTAGTCCTGTTTTCCATTCACTTTGTAATCATATGTTTCTTATGTTTGAATTTCCAGAATGTATTGGGTAATAAGCTTTCGATTAAGACCAAGATCAATGTTCTGACCCTAGTAGTTTGTGGTTAATTGCATGACAAATGGATAGACCTTAGCATTATACAACTTGCATTTACCTGGTTGACCCTCTTTTGCCTTCAAATCTGCCATAATTCTTTGTGTCATAAATTCAACAAGGTGTTGGAAACATTCCTCAGGGATTTTGGTCCATATTGACATGATAGTACCACATAGTTACTGCGGATTTGTCGGCTGCACATCCATGATGAGAAGCTGCTGTTCCACAATATTCCAAAGGTGTTCTATTGCGGGTGACCCCAACTCCAGTCTTGGGGGACCACAGTGGCAATAGGTTTTTATTCTAACCTTTTTCTTAATTAGTGACCTGTTTTTGCTGCTAATTAACTTCTTTTGAATTCATTTTAAATGAGTTGCTCTTGAAGACACAGACCCCCGAATTGTATCTTTTTTCTTAATTATCAGCCAAACAATAATGAGATACAAAACATGACCAGCAAACTGTGTCTATCATGCAAAATCTGAAAATTAAGAAAGATGAAGGCCTCAGGAATGTTGATCTGCTCAGATCCCCAAAACATTTTAACAGTGCTTTAGGAAAAGAGAAAATCCACAATGTCAGAAATGTATACTATTGCACAATGAGAGCAGCAACAAGCTGTGGAATTAAAGAATGGGTTTAATTAACGACAAGACTTGGCGCCTAATTAAGCAACTGGTTGGAGTGTAATTGGTTGGAGTTTGAGGCCCTGACTTAGTTGGTCTTTTGTTGGCTCACTCAATTTACTTTTTATTTTTGTTTTGGTGCCATTTAAGAAAAGAAATGAAACAATTCAGAAGAATAATGAAGAAATTCAGGGGAGCAAATCTTAAAAAACAAGTCAATTAAAATTAATTCAAAAGATGTTAATTAGCCACAAAAACAGGTCACTAATTTCTAAGAAAAGAGGGAGAATGGAAACTTTCAGCCACTGTGGTCCTCCAGGATCGGAGTTGGGGACTCTAGCTCTATTTGAGTACATTGAACTCATTGTCATGTTCAAGAAACCAGTTTGAGATGATTTCAGCTTTGTGATATGGTTCATTATCCTGCTGGAAGTAGCCATCAGAAGATGTGTATACTGCTGTCCTTATGGGATGGAAATGGTCAGCAACAATACTCAGGTAGGCTTTGGAATTTAGACGATGCTCAATTGGTACTAAGGGGCCCAAGGTGTGCCAAAACATTATCCCCCACATCATTACACCACCACCATCTTGAAGCATTGATACAAGGCAAGATGGATCCATGCTTTCATGTTGTTGACGCCAAATTCTGACCCTACTATCCTAATGGCACAGCAGAAATCGAGACTCATCAGACCAGGCAACATTTTCCCAAACTACTATTGTCCAGTTTTGATAAGTCCAGTGCAAATTGTAGCCTTAGTTGCCTGTTCTTAGCTGACAGGAGTGTCGCCAATTGTGGTCTCCTGCTCCTGTAGCCCATCTGTTTCAAGGTTCAAAATGTCAAGCATTCAGAGATGCTGTTCTGCATACCTCAGTTGTAATGAGTGGTTATTTGAGTTACAGTTGCCTTTCTATCAGCTCAAAGCAGTCTGTCAATTCTACTCTGACATCTGGCATCAACAAGGCATTTTTTGCTCAGAGAACTGCAGCTCACCGGATATTTTCCTTTTTTCGGACCATTTTCTGTAAATCCTGGAGATGGCTAAAAATCCCAGTAGATCAGCAGTTTTTGAAATGCTCAGACCAGCCTGTCTGGCACCAACAACTATGTGATGTTCAGAGTCACTTAAATCACTTTTCTTCCCGATTCTGATTCTTGGTTTGAACTTCCACAGGTCCTCTTGACAATGTCTATATGCCTAAATACATTGAGTTGCTGGCATGTGATTGGCTGATTAGATGTTTGTGTTAACAAGCAGCTGAACATGTGTACCTAATAAACCAGTGAGTGAGTGTGTGTGTACATGCAGTATACATATTTAAAATATATATATACAGTAAGAGAAAGAGTTAGTGGGTGGGCCAACCCCTGGCCTGATGGGAACATACAGGTATTTGAACCTATAAACTGTCTCTCAAGCTCACGTGTGTGACAATATACATATGAAAGAGACAGAGAGTGAGTGTGTGAGTAGTGTCACACAATATTTTACTTCTTTCAGTGTTTTGTAGTCAAAGACATATGTTGAACATATTAGATTTTTTTAAATGCAGCATTCTTTAATAGTAGCCACTATCAGTGTGGTCAGTCAAAAAATGACAGAATTGTACCTCCACTTCCTGCTGTTGCACCTATACATGCTGAAGCTGATGCATGTAACTTGTAATTTTCTTCTCTCTTAATGTTTTTTGAGCCTTTTTCCTATAAAATTACTACAATAACTGAGATATAGAATACTTTTGTTATGTCCAGAAAAGTCGGAACACTTTGGATACACAAGTAATAAAAGCTGATTTCAGAGCTGCACCAATATTTAACAGTAATTAAAGATATGATACAGAAATGTTTGGTTATTTAAACTGGAAATATTCAGCACAGATAATCAAGCTAAAAAGATAAACATTCAGTTTTTCCACCTTCAAATTATTAATGACTAGCAAAATACCCGCGCTTCGCAGCGGAGAAGTAGTGTGTTAAAGAGGTTATGTAA
>NC_041403.2:78624450-78636950 GCF_900747795.2 Erpetoichthys calabaricus | reverse complement strand
GTTTCTATAAAGTTAATTTAGACTTACGGTTTACACCGTGCTTTTTTATACCTCGTGTCTTATGAAGATGCTTGTATGCGTCACTCACTCGCTTCTTATTGTTTCGCTGCCTTGTCAATTGTGTAATGAATGTTTTCTTCTGCGCTCTTTGGGGCTCCTCCTTCTTTTCTACGTACTGAGTTCACAGTCAGTTCACGTGATTACGTGGGAGGCGTATTGACGCGACACGCAACTCAGTCTCCTACGGCCATCTTGCTGCCTACCATTACAGTATATGGACAAAAAAGAGGTTCCAGTTATGACCGTTACGCGTATAATTTTGAAATGAAACCTGCCTAACTTTTGTAAGTAAGCTGTAAGGAATGAGCCTGCCAAATTTCAGCCTTCCACCTACACGGGAAGTTGGACAATTAGTGATGAGTGAGTCAGTCAGTCAGTGAGTGAGTGAATCAGTCAGTGAGGGCTTTGCCTTTTATTATTATAGATTACCCATCCAGTATATAAGGCCAGTGGCACTTTGTTGCAACAATATTTTGTTTACTAGTGTAACCCTTGGTTGTCGTTAACGTGAATAGAATGTGAGAGAAAGAATCCTTAAAAATCTTCTATTACATATAACTGTTATCATTTGATGCATCTAACAAGGCTAGTTCTGTTTAACTTGTATGTCTTTGTTCACAGATACTGTATATCATCTATTCCACTCACATAATTCTACAACTACAGGATTTTGTCAGGTGAAATAAACACCAATATTAGATTTTTTTTTTTTTTTTTTTTTACGTTTGGATGAAAGCTTGTTGAGTTTCTCCTCCTGATGCATAGAGCACATTTCATACCACCTGTATAATCACGTGTCAATCTCTGTTTCATATCTTAAGGTGTGGCTGGTATTAGCAGTTCACTAAGCATCAACATTGATGTACGTGGCTTTTGTGTGGGGTTTTCATGTTCAGTCTCTATTACATTTGTATGTGGATTACTACCACAGTCCAAGTAAATACTCTCTGGATGGTGAGCAAATGTTATTTGGCCTAGTTTAAGTGTGTATTGGTGTGTCAAGTTTTGAAATAGACTTTGCATGGAAAACTGTCTATGTGAAAACAAGTTTTAAATATTAATGTGGAAGAATCTTTTAAAAAAGACTTTAGGCTCCCTTTCCCATGTGGCTATGAGGTACATTTGTACACATTACTGAGATTTGAAGATTACTGCTGAATTATGTGCAAGTGAAGAATTAAATATTACTCTTTTTTTGAGTATGTATATAACCTCTGCCAGATTCATATTTATTTTTAAATAATGTATAACTTCGTTCACATTCCTACTATGATCCAGAGATTTTGAAACAGCGAGATGGTGTTAATTGTACATATAAAGTTAATGATCATGAGAAGAGCTGCATTAAAATAAATCTACTGTGGAAGGTCTGAAGTGATCACACTATAGACTACTGCCAACTCTCAAGTGCAGCTGTAAGCTTAGAGTGTTGCTTTTCCATTTTCACATTGCTTCTTCTGTGAGGGTATAGGCAGCTGTCCAACAGTAGGTGCTGCAGAGGAGAAATTTTCCAAACAATCGACATGATGCCATATTTTAAAGTTAAAGTTCATTTTACAAATTTGAATGGATGACTGAGTTGACCAGCACCAAACAAGAACAAAAACTCGTGAAGTGAACAAATTAAAAATAGTTAAAAGGGGGTTTAAATATTGCAATACTATGTAAAGCAAACCTATTCCACAGTGCATCAGTTTTCAGTGTGATAAAATATAGTAATGTCTAGGAAATGGATTTGTGGTAATTTAAAAAAAAATCGAATTCAATTTCAGTTTAATTATAAAGGTAATCATTTGAAATGATGTTATAAATCTGTGATTAATTTATCAATTGTGGCTCATTTGTAAAAGTTTTCTAAGCAAGTTTTATATATATATATAATATATACCAGTGAATACACTTGACTTGAGCATTCATAGTTTTCATGCTCTTTCTCTGTACGTTTAGCATTTGTTTGCTCAGAGGATGATGTGCTTGCTGCTTCCTGAGCTTTCAAAAAAAAAAAAGAAAAGCTTTTTTTTTTTCTTTTTTTGAGAAAAGCTTCTATTCTCCACCCTAGCAATCCGCTTCTTCTTTCGTCGGCATCTTTTCACGTTGAAACTGATTAAGTCAGTGTTTGTGTTGCAATTACTTTCTTTAATTGTTCACTTAAGCTGGCACTTAAGTCTTCAATCTGCCTTAAGAATGATTTAAGATATGAAGAGGTAGGGGAAGTGATGGCGAAGGTGGTAGGGATGAGAACAGCACCCTGCTGGCCGCTGCCGAGAGTTGATTCTACAATAGAATAAAAATAAAAAGAGGAATAACCCATCCATCCATCCATTTTCCAACCCGCTGAATCCGAACACAGGGTCACGGGGGTCTGCTGGAGCCAATCCCAGCCAACACAGGGCACAAGGCAGGAAACAATCCTGGGCAGGGTGCCAACCCACCGCAGGACACACACAAACACACCCACACACCAAGCACACACTAGGGCCAATTTAGAATCGCCAATCCACCTAACCTGCATGTCTTTGGACTGTGGGAGGAAACCGGAGCGCCCGGAGGAAACCCACGCAGACACGGGGAGAACATGCAAACTCCACACAGGGAGGACCCGGGAAGCGAACCCAGGTCCCCAGATCACCCAACTGCGAGGCAGCAGCGCTACCCACTGCGCCACCGTGCCGCCCAAGAGGAATAACCTTGGAGATCAATCATGACCCTGAAAGTGGATAGTAGACATCATGCAGTATATGTGTACCAAATTTCAGGTCAATAGTTCAAATGGTTTGCGAGCTACAGGTGAATTAAAATCCTAGACAGACAAACGAACAGCCACGGTAGCGTATTATATATATATACAGTGTATATATATATATATATATATATATATATATATATATATATATATATATATATATATATATATATATATATATGTGTTTATATATATATATATATATATATATATATATATACATACATAGGTATGTGTGTATGTATGTGTGTTTTATTTCAGTTCCCACCCAATAATATTATTCCTTTCACCTCTTCAGCAGCAGTAATAGTTTTAAGCCTTTTGAGATAGGGGTGTGTGTTATTGAAGTTTATAGCAGGATGGTGAGACCTGTTTTTAATGGGGTTCAGGGGGTACACAAAAATACATTTTCTGTTTTTTTTTTCTTGAGCTAATTATCATTGTTCTGCTGGACATTTTTAATGTAATCAGATTTGAAACAAGCATCCTTGCAATATTTCCTTGTGCTTTGCTCTATTCTTTTTATGTTCAAATATAAGTGAGCAGCTTCCTTAAACTGCATGGTGCTGTCCCACCTCACCTTACCTCACTGAAATGATACTATGAGGTTTGCATTGCACAAAGCACTTTGATCTTTGGTTTAAAAAAATAATACTAATAATAAAAACTTTGAACTTGGTCTCAATGGCCAGTCGAGTTTTTCCCAAAACTTAGCTGGACTGCTCTTGTGCTCTCTGGCCTGAATTGTAGAGTGGGAAAAATCAGAATCATTCAAGGCCTGTATTATGAATGGCTCCTGCTATAGCTGACTGATGCATGTTTATTCATTTCTTAGCCATTAGATTGTGAAGGCCTGTCATGTTGATTATTTGCATACTTTACTGTTTGGAACAGTATGCTGAGGTTTAATGGATGCCCTCTTCTGCTTATAGTCTGTTAGTGTGATACAGCTTCAGTTTTTAGATTTTTGAGCTAATAGTGCTCAAAAGTAATTGAAAACACTTTTTTTTGTTCCCTTTTCCTGGTCAATGCAACCTTAATCACATTATCACTGATTTAGATAATTAAAATCCAGAAAGTTTTCTGTCATGGCTTGGTAGATACAACACGTAAGTGACATCAATTCCCAATCAATCTCCAGATGAAGGTTTTGTGTCCTATCTGTAGCATGTATTTTAAGGTAACAACTAGTGTCAGCTTTTCTTTTTTTTTTTTTGTATTTTGTTTATCATTTTGAACTTGTTAGCTAGCAGCTCATGAATCTGACAGTTCTTCATCTAATAGTTTTATATATTCTTGTGTGTCATGGAAACCAAAACCTTTTACAAAGCTTTGTACGGCATTACACTTGTGGCCTAACAAGTTCATTAGTGTATGCATGGTTCTATACATTTTAACAACACACTTTTTTGTATATAATGTGTGTTTGTGTAATGTGAGTAAACTATTAAGTGTATAATAACGTATTCCTTTAAGCCTTGTGCTCAAGCTTAAGTTATATTTTATTGATTAGGAAGTGTGACTAAGCAGACAGACAGCACAAAAGATCAAACATGCAAATTCTCTTCTTGGCTCACTATGTGATCCTCAGTAAGTCAATTCACCTGGCTTCACTACAAATAGTAATGAGATGGTAAGCTGCAAGTTTTATCTTTAGAGAACTTCTACTACAGAAGATGCTATAGAGATGTGATTATTGATCAGAGTAAACTTTTTTTTTTAAATACTATCTAGTTTAACAATCACATTTTTTTTCAGAGGGGCAGTATTCTGTCTATTCCCACTTTAATTCTGGCTTAATTCAATATTTTAAACTCTTTATATTCAAGTGGATTATTTCAAAGTGCCTCTTGTCTGATTTGATCTAGTTTTTGCATTTTCTTTTCAGTTATATTTTGCTCTGAATAATTTGCTCCATTAATGCTGCCCCAACTTTCAAGATCAGATTTTTGCAATAGCAGCTGAATTGCTCATATCAGAGTTCAAATGAAGTTATGTTATTTGGTAGTTAAATCATTGACACACCTAGAATTTTAAATGTATTTTTTACAGTTGACTGTTTCTCTTCATCTTTTCGCACTTCTATGTGGGGTCGATGTGCTGGATCAACAGTTTACAATTGACTGAAATATGGTATCAAATACATATAGTATGTGTTAGTACAGTGTTCTCTGTGGTGCATTATGTACATATTTGTGCTTTATACAACAATTTATATAGACATAAGTACTTCTATCAAGTCAGTTTCAACTTTATCATCTAAGAAAAGTGTAGTGAATGTCTGAATTTCTTTGTTGTCTAACTATCTGTTTTCAAAGAATCATGTACTGCTCATGTGAAGATAAAGAAATAGAAAGTTGCAGACAGATTTGCTGGTGTAATTATTTGAAAAAACAACAGTTGATTATCAATTATCAATCCAATTCAGAAGGTACCTATTTATACCTATATAATTTATATAAGATATAGAAATAGTTTACCTCTTATTCTCACTTTTGTACGTTTATAATCTGTGATGAGCATCTTTATAATCCTTGTATTCATACCTCAGGTCGCTAGAGACCTATCGCATCATGTCTTCAGCTCTCAAATGATACAGTGTACCAAAAATATGCCAAAATAGTTTACACTGATTCCATAATGTTCATTTATTTCCCTAAATCAATGTGGTTAAAGTGTCTGTATTTGTACATGCATTTCAACAAAATGTGCTTTTTTCATGTTTTCTTTGTATCTGCTTATGTTCACTACAGTTGCATTTCTGTCTTGTTGCTTATTATCTAGTATTTATGAGTTTAGAGAAGTAAGAGATCAGAAAAGAAATGCTGTGACAGGTATCAGTACAGGAAGTCCATGAAAGAGTCCTGTCGTAGATATCAGGTGATGAGCCAGAGAGTGGCTAGAGGCATGCAGTGGGGAGACAAATGATGAACAGCACAAAGTAAGGCAGAACAGAGTGATACTTCTGACATATCTCATCATGAATGTTGTGGGCAGGAAATTGTAGAATAGAAAAAGGCAAAGTAGAATAAAGGTGAAGTTGGCAGGTACCCAAAACATCTTCTTACAGAAGCAGAAGTGGACAAAAAATGCAGAAGGTGGTACATATGTCCAGCATTACAAGACTCTAAAACAGTTAACTGCTGCAGTAGCCATGTTGGAGTATAACTGTAACTGTGATCTGTGATTATTGTGGTGAGTAGCACAATATGATTGTGTAATTTGTTATTAATTGGGTTTTGTAGGAAGCAAATATTTTTAAAAGGTGTATAGGACTTAGAGATGAGGTACTCAACAAGGTTTGCACAGGTGTGGTTATTTGTGGCTAGAAATATGCCTAGTCACTAAAGGTGTGTAATAGTATTTCCTGAAATTGCCATGTATAACAGGATTAAATAAATTTGTTAATATAAGAATTCACAATATGAAAACAGAAATGTTTCTACTTTCTGTAGAATTTCAAAAATGTGATCAAATCGACTAACTGTTCATGAGTATTTCACCTTTTGTGAAAGATAGTAGAAAGATACAGTACTCAAAATGTCAGTAATTCTGCAAGCAGTGTAACAATTCAGCCTTATCAGACTTGTTGCAGACTTTTTCACTTTGCAAGTAACTGAGTTTTAAAAAAATTTGGACTTTGTCTTGTAGTTTCATACCAGTTGTTCACTTAAGGACACAGTATTCTGTAAGTGTGAATTTTTTCGTCACCAGCATTGTCACATGCCCTAACTTTGGAGACTGTCAGTGGATAAGACAATGCAGCATAGATAATATTTAAAAAATGCAGCAGAAGATTAATACTATGTGTTTATTTCACCTTAAAAACTGGAAACATCAGGAAAAACACATTCATTTTTTTCTATGGCATTACATCTGCTGGGATTTAACATGCAGAGTTTTGTGAATCTCACTCTGTGAGGAGTCTTTTTTCAAGATGATCCACATGTCTGCTGCACAACAAATTTGCTTGATCAACAATTTCAAACAGTGCCTACCATAATTAATAAGAATAATATTCTTTGAGCATAGCTCCAAAATGTCACAGTATCCCAAGTCTGCAGTATATCAGTGTTTGACTCTAACAGCTAATTGCAGTTTCCGAAGTAATTGTTTATAGACAGCCACTTGTGAACCATTTATCAAAATGACTTAAAACAAAGCCAGCAGTAGGTCAGGCTGCCATATTATTATTTAAGAAAGACATTATGAATGTAAAGACAGGGGACTTATGAAGTTTGCTGCACAGTAGTGTTGTTTTTTGTTTTTTTTTTTTGTGCACGTATTTGATATATTTATTTTGGTGACAGATGTGAACATTCAGTTGAATCTAGAATTGTTATTTAATACACTACCATGGCTGTCTGTTTGTCTGTCCAGGATTTTAAATCACCTGTAGCTTGCAAACCGTTTCACCTATTGACCTGAAATTTGATACACATGTACTACGTGACCTCTACTGTTCGCTTTGGGGGTGACGATTTTTATTACTCTTTTTATTTTTGTTTTATTTTATTGTAGAATCAACTCTCGGCAGCAGGGTGGATGTGCTGTGCATGCGTACAGGCGCGCCATTCTCATCCCTACCACCTTCGCCATCATTTCCCCTACCTCTTCATATCTTAAATCATTCTTGAGGCAGATTGAACACTTAAGTTCCAGTTTAAGTGAAAAATTAAGAAAAACATATTAAGTAATTGCAACACAGACACTGACTTAATCAGTTTTAATGCGAAAAGATGCCGACAGAAGAAGAGAAGAAGCGGGCTGCTAGAGTGGAGAAAAGAAGAGCTGCTCACAAAGCAGCAAGCGCATTAACCTCTGAGCAAACAAATGCTAAATGTACAGAGAAAGAGGATGAAAACTGTAAGTCAAGTGTATTCAACTTCACGTTATCGTACAGTCCGCCGTTACCGGTATTTAATAAATATCTTCATATGCAGCAGTCCATTTAAGGCAATGATTCCTGAAATGTATAATCGTAGACTATAGTATTAAACAACAACTTGTTGATTGCAGTTTACATAAATCATCCATTGTGTCTTGATTATGTGCCCTTTTTATTACATTCAGACATTTGGACTTGATTTCTGTCCCCTCCCTATAAACTCTTAATTTTAATTTTTTTTTACTGATTAACATGTTTGAATGAGAATGTGTTAGGTTACTCTGTGCAGTTTTGTAAAATATGTTTGAACAGGTTTACATTTCGGATTAATCTTTACTTTTTTATTAGTTTTTTTTTTTTTTACATATGTTTAATGTTTCAGTACAATAGCTGCAAATACAAATGCACTAATATATTAAGGGCTTCATCCAACAGTCATAATAAAAGACACTTCCTCAGCAGGTAAGCGAGAGCAAGAATGTGAGAGAGTGTATAATATAGGCAAGATGAAATGTCATGAGCTATGGGTAGTGACCGAAAGAACGAGATCGCGAATACAAGCGGCTGAAATGAGTTTCCTCCGCAGGGTGTCTGGGCTTTCCCTTAAAGATAGGGTGAGAAGCTCAGTCATCCGGGAGGGGCTCAGAGTAGAGCCGCTGCTCCTCCGCATCGAGAGGAGTCAGATGAGGTGGCTCGGGCATCTGATCAGGATGCCTCCTGGACGCCTCCCTGGTGAGGTGTTCCGGGCACGTCCAACCGGGAGGAGGCCCCGGGGAAGACCCAGGACACGCTGGAGGGACTATGTCTCTCGACTGGCCTGGGAACGCCTTGGGATTCTCCCGGAAGAGCTAGAAGAAGTGGCCGGGGAGAGGGAAGTCTGGGCATCTCTGCTCAAGCTGCTGCCCCCGCGACCCGACCTCGGATAAGCGGGAGACAATGGATGGATGGATGGATGAAATGTCAAAAGAAGTGATCAATTTTAAACCTCTGCTAATATATAGTGCACCAATATTTTATGTCTATTAAAAAAACAAAAAAAAAACACTAGATGATTATGATACCTAACAAATATGGCTATTGTAGTATTGTGCTGAAATATGCATTTCTTTGATAGTAGCAACCTTGTTACTATGAATGAATACTGAGAAGGTAACAGATACTGCATTCTGCTGTATATTAGAACAGTATAGTGTATACAGCAAATTTAAGAGAAAAAGAGCCTCATGTGCACCCAGTTATCACTAGTGAAAAAATAAAGGCAACATCAAATGGTCTTTTTCAAGAAAGACAGACAGACAGACAGACTTCCTTGCCCACAGCTGCATATCGTTTTTTCTGTGAGAAACGTTTCTTGTTTGTTAAATCTTTCCTGGATCACCATTTACTGTATTTGCTTTGATAGACTCATTGAATTTAAAGCCCTGTAGTTTTTAATTATGTTTAACTTCTGACCGCAAATAAACTTTAAGGACAACCACTTATAAAATGAGACTTTAATCTACAGACTTTTCTCTTATGGTAATTTTGAAGTAAAACGTGTAAAAATACAAAATGGAACTAAAACTACTCTTTTTGAATTTTCCCTACTTGGCAGTTAAAATGTTAACTACAGATTATGTAAATTTAGTTTGTTTTGGTTTCAGCTTTTTCCTAAAGTCCACAGCTACTGTACATCCAAAACACTCTGGTATTCAGAGGAGTAGGCAAGTGAAATTTTCCTGGCCATCAGAACAGCAGTCTTAGGAGGGTTATGAAACATATGCAATTTGTTAACTTACAGTAAGAGCAAGTAAGTACCTGAATAAATAATTGACAAACTGCAAAAATTCTGTAAGTGATATTTTGTACATGGACCTGAGATTCTTGAAAATGGATAAAGGTCTGTCATTTTTAAGAGCTATGAGGTTTTTCAAAAAAAAATCAACAAATTATAGTCATTCAAGAAATACAAATGCAACTGCAGTGGAATAAGAGATACATTATTTTATAGTTAAATGGACTTTTTTAACTTAAATTAAAATACATTATTAAAAAGTGCCTTTTTGTAGAGAATAACTACTTTTTAAACTGTTTTATTGACATTCATTTTATTTGGAATTGTCTACAAACAGTGCTTCTCGGCCTTTTTGGCTTTGGTACCCAGTTTTATCTGTGTTTGGTCATTGACAATCTCAGGCAACATTTCCCAGTAACATTTGAACTCTAGTGAGGTGGTACACAATCAACAGAGTCAGGGGGTAAGAATGCCTTCCTCGGAGCTTTGACTGCAATTATAATCATATATTATTGTATGTGTCCCACACAAAATCAGTGACATGCATGAGGTAGTCAGCTGCTTTTTTTTTTTTTGTTCCAACAATCCAGTGAGTTGCAACCCAGTGGTTGAGAAACCCTCGTCTACAATTTTCAGAATACCTTGCCTACTAGATATACTTTTCTTATTTGCTACTCTGTATACCTTACTAAGTATTTAGAAAGGAAAAAATTTGTGCGTTCACTTATACAGCACCTTAGTACAATCACCAGGATAAGCACAGTGGCACTGTTTGAAATTAAAATTAATATTTTAGAATATTTATTAGACTGAAAACACTGAAATGAAATGTAATTTCTCTTTTTCAAATGTTTTGCATTATTGTGTATTTTTCACAGTGAACATTATCATTCCTTCATACAAAATGTAATGTTAGGCTATAGGAGGAAGGTTGTCTTCTGCCAGATGAAAGTAGTAGGGTGTCGAACTAAAGAAACTGAGGATAGAATGCAGGACTGCTTTGATTGTGTAAACTGCGACCAATATAGAGACTCCTAATCAGATCTGGATGTAGATGAGGTAACGGGATTAATCAAAAAATTGGTGGATGACTGTGAGCCTGTATATTTTCTTATAAGAAATCATGGATCACTGCTGACATCAGGAATTTATTGAATCAAACATGCAGATACAAATTAAGAAAAGCATAGTGTTTAAACGTCAGTACAGGAGTAAACTAGAGAAGGAATTTGGCTGCTGTAACATTTTGCACAAGCACAAATTAAGGATGTTTACAGACTACAAAGTAAAACGTGATTCATTATTATCTTAATATTTACCAACTGAATACTTTATATGCCCTTGTTGATTACAACAAGAAGCAGCTTGCTATTCAGGTGCCTGCAGCACCACTTGATTCATCCTTCTTCGTTTCTATTTATGACATTAGAACATCCAAACAGTCTACATGAAAATAGGCTATTCAGCCTAACAAAGCTTGCCAGTCCTGTCCACCTAATTCTTCCAAAGTCTAGAAAGTCCCTAAAATCCCACTGTCTACCACACTACTTGGTAGCTTAGTCCATGTGACTGTGGTTCTCTGTGTAAAATTTATCCTTAAGTTTCCAACTGTGTCCCCGTGTTCTTGATTAACTCATTTTAAAGTAACTGTCATAATCCACTGTACTAATTCCCTTCATAATTTTAAACATTTCATTCATGTCTCCTCTTAATCTTTTTTTGCCTCAACTGAAAAAGCTCAGCTCTTTTAATCTTTTTCTTTTTCGCTCTTTTTTGGACTTTTACTAGCGCTGTTATGTCCTTTTTGTAACCTGAAGACCAAAACTGCACACAGTACTCCAGATGAGCCTTCACCATTGCAAACCTGGTGATCGAAGATTCAAAAAATTTGCTTGGTGTAATGGATCTCATTTTCTGGTGTAGCATGCCTTTGGTAGGGTTAATGGTATGGTCTTGGGGTGTCCTGTACTAGATAACACAACATTCACAAAAACCCCATATACCATTTTAGGGTCACTGGGCACCTGCAGCATCGGTTCCAATTAGGCAGGAGCTTGCATTGGACAAAGCATCATTCCATTTTTTAGCATTATAAAGTGGTCTTTGAGTGTACTGTATGTGCAGAATAGTAAGGGTTGTTTTACTTCTTAAATATCTTGAAAAAAGTGTAAAATCATTTACAATTGAAATTGGGTATGAGATGTGCAAACAAATTGATACTTTTGGCATGCTTGACACATATTTATTAACTATAAAATAAAAAGAAAGGAATTAATTGAGTATAATGAAAATATGTAATTATATTAGCATTCCTTAAAATCTGTGTAAATGTAGTCTGTGTTTTCTTTTCCCTTTAAAAGACAGCACTTAAATGACACCTAAAATAACAGTAAGTGAAGATGACTTCAGCAGAGAAACAATATTTAGAATTTGTCTGTTTGGGTACTGTGATTAATCTCAATGACTCTTGTGAGTTCATGTCAAGTATCTGCTAAGCTGAAGGTCTTGATTTCATAGCAATGTTCAGAGAAAACCTCTCGACAAAGCCTGATCTAAAGAAAAATGCATGTCATAACAAGAAAACACTAAGGACAAGTCAGTGACATATGTGCTTTTGGATGGGATAACTACCTATATTAATTATTTTGTTATTTTCAAACGAGCATGTGTTGTTTTTTTTTTTAATTTTGTGCCCAAGAAATTGAAACCACAAGTAGCATGGCCTTTTCAGTTAGCTGTGCTGGTTGATTTGCAAGAAATTTAGCAACTCACTTAATTTGATTAAAATCTTATTAAATTAGTCAATCAATATGTAACTTATACTTGACTGTTTTGAAAAAGAGCCACCATAGGTTGCTAGATAGAATAAAAATTGGTGAAATCAACATAGCCATAATCTGGGGATTTTTCTTTAGATTACTTTTTTTATGTACATTTATTCTTTTTTCTTGTGCCTTTGAACATAACATTGTAATAGTAAATACAAGTAACCACTATTTTAACTTACAACACAAATTTTGTCCTTCCTAAACAAA